>NC_088396.1:39893515-40175987 GCF_034236695.1 Oncorhynchus nerka
AGAGCAGCCTATGAGAAGACCAAGGATAAGTACAGCAGTGTGTTGGATGATCCTAGAACCCTCCTGGCTAAGGAGAACGCCAAGAATAGCCAGGTAAAGCTATGATTTTCCTACTGCTGAGCCCCGCCCTCGTCCGCCTCTACCTCCTCTGGGCCTATCAGATAACCTGCTTCCGAGCCTGGTGCATGAGGTCATCTGACTGCAGGCCTGCGGGAGGTCGTAGTTGCATGGATATAATGTCCATGGTTGGTCGTGTTCACGTCTCTCTCTCTCTTTTTCCTCACGCAGCAGGTGTCGTACTCTGTCACTCAAATAGCCCTCTTGGGTGTTCTGAGTGAGCGGCTACACTCTCCTTGATCTGTGCACTCAGAGTCAAACCCGTACACTTGGTTGAGGCCCTTTATCATGTCACTTTTAGTGACAAATGTCAACATTTTTTAAAAGCATCGGCAAAATCATAAAAGCTAATAAAAAAAGCCCATATGATTGATTGATTGAACCAGATTGAACTAGATTTAATGGTTCTCAGGGAATAGATCAGGAGGACACAACACAGACTCTAGGCCTAGGATCTCCGCAGCTCCTCTCCAGTCCACTCCGTCCTGTCCACTGACCCTGTGCCTGTCCTCAGCATGCTGTGTCTGTGTGTGTGTGTGTGTGTGTGTTAGTGTGTCCCTCCGTGGACAGAACAAACATAGATCCAGGGCCAGGGTGCTCTTAAAGAACGGTTGCAATGAGCTGCTCCTCCCAGACATCCTCAGCGCCATTTACCAGTCCAGCGAACAGTGTAAGGTAATCGTCCATCGGCCCAGCAGACCAACCAAACTCACCTCGCAGTTTCCCCAATTCCCTCTCCCTCCTGCTGCAGTTGTCTTACCAGCCTCAGCCCTAGCTAACTTCAGCTGCGGAGACCCATCCTGAACTCCTAATTGACAGTAGCTTCCTTCACTCCCATTTTTTCACATTTCAATATTAGTCATTTAGCAGAAGCACTTATCCAGAGCGACTTACAGGACCAATTAAGGTTAAGTACTTTGCTGAAGTGCACATCAACAGATTTGGGTTTCTGGCCCAATGCTATTAACATCTAGGCTACCTGCCGCCAACCACCACATTTGTCAAATTCTGGACATCTTTTCCTCCCTGCTTCAGAAACAGTCTTGAATCTCCACTGACCTCTGAACCCAAGCTACCCAGCTCATCCCAAGTTATGATCCCGCTCCCTGTAACCCACATCACAAGTACAGACTGAACTGTCTAGAAAGACGTTGTACGTTAAATGAGGAATACATATTTCCTATGACAAAGCCAATAGTTTTGTTTATTTTCATTTATTTAAGTTCACATTTTTTATCCAAATGATAATAAATATATACAACCATCATTAGCACCAGACTCACCAGTAGGACTCGAAGCAGACGAGCTGATCAAACGTCAGCTGACGAAAATGAACCATGAGAAAAGCACTGTTTTCATTCTCACACTGTGTGTTCGTGGACATCTCTTTGCACATCATTTCATTTTGTTGCATGTTTCCATAAAGCATGTTCCAACCTGTGCATGGGTGTCTTCCCATTGCATTCATTCATTACATTGACATGTACTGTAGTCCCGCTTCACAGAATCTCCTTTTCATGCTACACTATTTTTTAAATGTCATTATCTTTTTTAGCACATACATTTAGTTTGATCAGGAATGGATAAAGCTATGTAAACTTAACTCGTAAAATCAATCTGCAAAGCACACAGATCATCTATAGATAATTGAAACACTGTAAATAAGGTAAATTGATACCGATTTGACAGTAATGTCTCATGTGTGAGTGTGTCTAACTCTGGTGTCCTGCCCCCATCACCACAGTGGAAGTACAGGGAGCAATATGAGCGTGCTAAGAACAAGTTCACCTCCATCCTGGAGACTCCCGAGCATGAGAGCCACAAACGCAGCAAAGCCATCGGAGACGTGAGTTCACTTCGTCACACAACATTCAATTAAAGTTACTTTTTGTTGCAATTGTTGTCAAGGTCTCCCTCTTCTCAGAAAAATAAATAAAGTAACACAACTAAATAAATATTTTATAAAATCATATAATGTATAAATGTATGATTTTGTTACTACTGTGTATTTCTCAACATAACACTATATTTGAATAATTGTGACTTGCAACATTTTCCCATCACTTTTTCCAGAATGTCTACAAGATGGAGTATAACAAGAACAAGGCTAAGGGCTACACCCTGGGCCATGACACTCCACACAGCGCACACATGAAGAAGGTCAAGGAGATCACCAGCGTGGTATGTACTCTACACTCTCAAAATGGCTGCCTTCCATTTCACACATAACACAGCCACAAAGTCATAAACCCCACCTATTTCTACAATTGCTCTTCTTAAAATCTTATTAACCACACTGCTAACCTAATGCCTAACCTTAATCTTAAATTAAGACCATAAAGCTAATATTTTCATGATTTTTTTTATGATGTTGCCAATTTTAGACATTGTGGCTATGCTATCTAGTGGAAAGCCTTACGACCACATGTCTAAGATTTAGATGGAGGCAGGTACAGTCATATCCCTGGTTCTGTATCAGTGTGCTTTTCTCTCCTTTGTCTCAGCTGAAGTACAAGGAGGTATATGAGAGGAGCAAGGCCCAGATCAACATGGACCCTGAATCCTTTGAAATCCGCGCTGCCAAGGAAGCCTACAAGAACATCAGCAATGTGAGTCTCTCTCTTCCAGTACTCCTCATCTCCTCCTATCCATTTACCTCTGAACACCACTTCTGAATGAATGAATGAATGAATGAATGAATGAATGAATGAATGAATGAATGAATGAGTGTATTAGTGAATGAAGTTGGCTTGTTAGGACCAGGTGTTATACCTGATGTTTTCCACCCTTCTGAAATGTTTTTTCTTGAGGCAGAACCTTCACTCACTGTTCTGTTCCTGTATGATTTGTCTCCTTCCAGCTGGACTACAGGAAGAAGTACCAGGCCACCAAGAACAAGTGGATCTGGACTGTCGACAGACCTGACTTTATCCAAGCTGCCAAGGCCAACTTCCAGCAGAGTGATGTGAGTCATGCACAACAGACCTTAGTTTGTTTGTATGTTTGTTTGGATGTATTTCAGCCCACAAGAGGGCTCATCTTCTAAGAATGAAAAACTATGTGTAGAAGAATACAATGCTAAAAACAATAGTGACTTAGATGACTTAGCTACACACACAACAAAACACCGGCCCAGGTTTCTATACTGATTCCTTTGACATGGCTCTTCTGGTCTAACCCCTGCTGCATGTGTTGCTGTCCTCAGATTGAGTACACGTATGACAAGGCTCTTCTGGTCTAACCCCTGCTGCATGTGTTGCTGTCCTCAGATTGAGTACACGTATGACAAGGAGATGATGAAGGGCTGTGTGATCTCCATCGTGGACGACAAGTTAGCCGTCCTGGCTAAGATGAATGCTGACTTAAGCAATGTGAGTAGTTGTTCCTATACCGGCCACCCATCAATCAAAATAAAGCTGTTCTGTTCTATTCTAACACATGGAAATGAAATCTGAAGGTGAAGAAAAGCCTGTGTTAATTGTGGTTCTTTGTTCTGTCCACCAGGTGAAATACAGAGAGAAGTTTGAGAAGGCAAAGGGTCAGTATAAGACTGTTCTGGACACTCCTACTAACCTTCATGCCAAGTCAGTGCGCATTCTGGCATCTGAGGTAAGAAGCAGAAAACACCAGAAACATGATAACTACAGATACTTACTATGTAATGTTTATTACTGCCAATAAATGGCTTTCCTTACTAACCTACAGTATAGTTATTATAGATAGATTTTAAATGTCATAATGTGAACCTTAATTTATGGATGAACGAGGAATTTGTCACAAAATATCTCAAGAACACTTATAATGAATGTAACTGTACAGTATGTTAATTTGGTTTGTACGGCGCCCAATCAGATTCCAGTCTGACACTAGTCCTTGGTTTTCTTTCTGTCCTCAGAGCAAATACAAGCTGGCTGGCAAGATGGAGCAGCAGACCGGACAATTCACCACTCTGCCCACGACCCGTGACACCATCCACGCCAAGGACATGGGCAAACTGGTCAGCGAGGTCAGTCTCCCCCATACCAGCTGTTTAGTTAGAGCTGGAATACAGTCCTGAACCTTAATTTCCAGATTTCTCACACAAAGTGAATGAGACTTCCCAAGACTGTACAGTCCTGAGCCATTTGTTACCTTTGACGTCTTTGTCTCCTCCGTTATGTCCACAGAAACAGTACAAGCAGAAGTTTGAGAAGGAGAAGGGCAAGTCCAAGTACAACAACATGAGAGTGCCTCCCGATGTGCAGCACGCCATGGATGTAGCCAAGAATCAGAGCAATGTAAGTCAGTCACATTCCTCTTCTATAAAAAGACTGTACTGTATATCTCCTCTATTAAAGACAATAGTTCATGCATGTTTTATGGAATTGATTGTTATTAATCTGTCAGTCTATCAAATGCATTAATAAAAGCCCTTTTTACATCAGCAGTTGTCACAAATATCACTATTTCCTCTCTCTCCATTTCTAGTTTGCCTACAGGCAGGAGGCTAAGGCCAAGCTCAACTACACCTCTGTGGCTATGCGCCCAGACATCATGAGGGCTACACAGGCCTCCAAGCTCGCCAGCAATGTGAGTGTTTAGCACACAGTGAATAGCCTACACAGTGGCGAAGCCTGTTTTGCAAAATTAAAGGGATTTTGTATTTGTTTACCTCTCTGAGATGAATATTCATGCTGTTGTTTATATTCTCAGCAGGACGCCATCAAAGGCATCAAAACAATTCATATCACGACAGTCTGTCTGTGCATTACCCACTGATGGTTTGTTAGAGGGGTTGGGTTAAATGCGTAAGACACATTTGGGTTGAATCCATTCATTTGTGCAACTGACTAGGTCTCCCCTTTCCCTTGTATTGTCCAGTCCACTCATGGTTTGTATATTGTGTCTGCTAGATTGGCTACCGTGAGAAGGCTCGCCAGGAGGCTGCCCATGGAGGTTCCCTGGTCCACCGTCCAGACATCGCTCTGGCCACTGCGGTGTCCAAGCTTAACAGCCAGGTACGGTCAACACCAAACCCTCTGAGTCTGAATTGACCAGTTGTTCCCTACACCTCGGGCTGTTTTAATGTTTTTATTCCCCTTTATTTAATTATGTTTGTCCCCTCTCAGTTCATTTTTCTATCATTTCATTGTCAGTTATTTTCTGCTATCAGAAAATATTTTCGGTTTTATTCACTGTCACTGAAGGTGTAAATTCAGCAGCCCAGATGGCATGCCTTTCAGTTCAGCTTCCTAGAGATCATGATTGCTTCATAGAGATCTATACAGGGGTGCAACTTTCACTGGGGACAGTGACGACATGTCCCCCCGACATTCTGAAATTGCATTTTTGTCGCCCCCAGTTTTATAATTGGAATGTGATACAAACCTAGGGAACAGGGGGATTTAGGACCATGCGGACTCCTCCGAGTGGTAGGGTAGGCTGTTTGGAGTGTTTATCCGAAAGGATAAAAACATGTTTTTTAAATAATAATTTAAAAAAAGTGATATCCCCCCCACTTCTAAAACCAAAGTTGTGCCCCTGGATCTATAGTATTGCTATAGTATTTGCTCAGCTCTCCTAGCTAGTCTGTAGCATAGGTAGTAGTGACCTTCCATCCATTAGGTGCTTCTTTTGCCACCCTGCATAACTACCCATGTTACCCATGTCCTATTCTGTCCTTGTGAGCTCTGACTGTCTCCTATTCTCCATAGTTAATATACTAGCCCTCTCCATCTCCTCTCCATAGTTACATGTTAATATTCTAGTCCGCTCCATAGTTACATGTTAATATACTAGTCCTCTCCATAGTTACATGTTAATATACTAGTCCTCTCCATAGTTACATGTTAATATACTAGTCCTCTCCATAGTTACATGTTAATATACTAGTCCTCTCCATAGTTACATGTTAATATACTCCCTATAGTCCTCTCCATCTCCTCTCCGAAGTTACATGTTAATATACTAGTCCTCTCCATCTCCTCTCCATAGTTACATGTTAATATACTAGTCCTCTCCATAGTTACATGTTAATATACTAGTCCGCTCCATAGTTACATGTTAATATACTAGTCCTCTCCATAGTTACATGTTAATATACTAGTCCTCTCCATCTCCTCTCCATAGTTACATGTTAATATACTAGTCCGCTCCATAGTTACATGTTAATATACTAGTCCTCTCCATCTCCTCTCCATAGTTACATGTTAATATACTAGTCCGCTCCATAGTTACATGTTAATATACTAGTCCTCTCCATAGTTACATGTTAATATACTAGTCCTCTCCATAGTTACATGTTAATATACTAGTCCTCTCCATAGTTACATGTTAATATACTAGTCCTCTCCATAGTTACATGTTAATATACTAGCCCTCTCCATCTCCTCTCCATAGTTACATGTTAATATACTAGTCCGCTCCATAGTTACATGTTAATATACTAGTCCTCTCCATAGTTACATGTTAATATACTAGTCCTCTCCATAGTTACATGTTAATATACTAGTCCTCTCCATAGTTACATGTTAATATACTCCCTATAGTCCTCTCCATAGTTACATGTTAATATACTCCCTATAGTCCTCTCCATAGTTACATGTTAATATACTCCCTATAGTCCTCTCCATAGTTACATGTTAATATACTCCCTATAGTCCTCTCCATAGTTACATGTTAATATACTCCCTATAGTCCTCTCCATAGTTACATGTTAATATACTCCCTATAGTCCTCTCCATAGTTACATGTTAATATACTAGTCCTCTCCATAGTTACATGTTAATATACTAGTCCTCTCCATAGTTACATGTTAATATACTAGTCCTCTCCATCTCCTCTCCATAGTTACATGTTAATATACTAGTCCTCTCCATCTCCTCTCCATAGTTACATGTTAATATACTAGTCCTCTCCATAGTTACATGTTAATATACTAGTCCTCTCCATCTCCTCTCCATAGTTACATGTTAATATACTAGTCCTCTCCATAGTTACATGTTAATATACTAGTCCTCTCCATAGTTACATGTTAATATACTCCCTATAGTCCTCTCCATAGTTACATGTTAATATACTCCCTATAGTCCTCTCCATAGTTACATGTTAATATACTCCCTATAGTCCTCTCCATAGTTACATGTTAATATACTCCCTATAGTCCTCTCCATAGTTACATGTTAATATACTCCCTATAGTCCTCTCCATAGTTACATGTTAATATACTAGCCCTCTCCATCTCCTCTCCATAGTTACATGTTAATATACTAGTCCTCTCCATAGTTACATGTTAATATACTAGCCCTCTCCATCTCCTCTCCATAGTTACATGTTAATATACTAGTCCTCTCCATAGTTACATGTTAATATACTAGTCCTCTCCATAGTTACATGTTAATATACTAGCCCTCTCCATCTCCTCTCCATAGTTACATGTTAATATACTAGTCCTCTCCATAGTTACATGTTAATATACTAGCCCTCTCCATCTCCTCTCCATAGTTACATGTTAATATACTAGTCCTCTCCATAGTTACATGTTAATATACTAGTCCGCTCCATAGTTACATGTTAATATACTAGTCCGCTCCATAGTTACATGTTAATATACTAGTCCTCTCCATAGTTACATGTTAATATACTAGTCCTCTCCATAGTTACATGTTAATATACTAGTCCTCTCCATAGTTACATGTTAATATACTAGTCCTCTCCATAGTTACATGTTAATATACTAGTCCTCTCCATAGTTACATGTTAATATACTAGTCCTCTCCATAGTTACATGTTAATATACTAGTCCGCTCCATAGTTACATGTTAATATACTACTCCCTATAGTCCTCTCCATCTCCTCTCCATAGTTACATGTTAATATACTAGTCCTCTCCATAGTTACATGTTAATATACTAGTTCTCTCCATCTCCTCTCCATAGTTACATGTTAATATACTCCCTATAGTCCTCTCCATCTCCTCTCCATAGTTACATGTTAATATACTAGTCCTCTCCATAGTTACATGTTAATATACTAGTTCTCTCCATCTCCTCTCCATAGTTACATGTTAATATACTAGTTCTCTCCATCTCCTCTCCATAGTTACATGTTAATATACTAGTCCTCTCCATAGTTACATGTTAATATACTAGTCCTCTCCATCTCCTCTCCATAGTTACATGTTAATATACTAGTCCTCTCCATAGTTACATGTTAATATACTAGTCCTCTCCATAGTTACATGTTAATATACTAGTCCGCTCCATAGTTACATGTTAATATACTAGTCCTCTCCATAGTTACATGTTAATATACTAGTCCTCTCCATCTCCTCTCCATAGTTACATGTTAATATACTAGTCCTCTCCATCTCCTCTCCATAGTTACATGTTAATATACTCCCTATAGTCCTCTCCATCTCCTCTCCATAGTTACATGTTAATATACTAGTTCTCTCCATCTCCTCTCCGAAGTTACATGTTAATATACTAGTTCTCTCCATCTCCTCTCCATAGTTACATGTTAATATACTAGTTCTCTCCATCTCCTCTCCATAGTTACATGTTAATATACTAGTCCTCTCCATAGTTACATGTTAATATACTAGTCCTCTCCATCTCCTCTCCATAGTTACATGTTAATATACTCCCTATAGTCCTCTCCATCTCCTCTCCATAGTTACATGTTAATATACTAGTCCTCTCCATCTCCTCTCCATAGTTACATGTTAATATACTAGTCCTCTCCATAGTTACATGTTAATATACTAGTCCTCTCCATAGTTACATGTTAATATACTAGTCCTCTCCATCTCCTCTCCATAGTTACATGTTAATATACTAGCCCTCTCCATCTCCTCTCCATAGTTACATGTTAATATACTAGTCCTCTCCATCTCCTCTCCATAGTTACATGTTAATATACTAGTCATCTCCATAGTTACATGTTAATATACTCCCTATAGTCCTCTCCATCTCCTCTCCATAGTTACATGTTAATATACTAGTCCTCTCCATCTCCTCTCCATAGTTACATGTTAATATACTAGCCCTCTCCATCTCCTCTCCATAGTTACATGTTAATATACTAGTCCTCTCCATAGTTACATGTTAATATACTAGTCCTCTCCATAGTTACATGTTAATATACTAGTCCTCTCCATAGTTACATGTTAATATACTCCCTATAGTCCTCTCCATAGTTACATGTTAATATACTCCCTATAGTCCTCTCCATAGTTACATGTTAATATACTCCCTATAGTCCTCTCCATCTCCTCTCCATAGTTACATGTTAATATACTAGTCCTCTCCATAGTTACATGTTAATATACTAGTCCTCTCCATAGTTACATGTTAATATACTAGTCCTCTCCATCTCCTCTCCATAGTTACATGTTAATATACTAGTCCTCTCCATCTCCTCTCCATAGTTACATGTTAATATACTCCCCTTAATACCTGTACTACCCCTGTATAGCCCTCTCCCTTTCCTCCATATACTTATAGTCCTCTCCCCTGTACTGTCTCTCAGCAGGCAAAACTGTGTTGTAATTCAGAGTTGTAGTGTTGTTACAGTGTTGAAACCACATCATTTCAAGCAGTTTTGCCTGCTGGGTCCATCCTTCCCTCCCTAATCCCCTATCTCTACTTGTTCCCTCCCTCCATTCTGTCGTGTCTTTGTTTTCTCACCCTGCCGTCTTACTGCTGCTTTGTAGGAGGAGTTGGAAGCCAGGCCCTCCCTCCACGGAGCTGCTTCCATCGATACTCCTCAGAGCCGCCACCTTAAGAAAATGAGTGCTCTGACTAGTAATGTAAGAAAGGAATACCTGAGACCCTGGGGCGGGGACCAATGGGCTGCAACTTCCTGCAACTTCCTGTCTGTGCCTTGTGACTTATTTTCTCCTTCTATTCAATGACTCACCGATTGATTGATTTCTGGGAGCGTTTGTTGGTGCACCTCTGCTTCTGTAACTCAAGGACTCAGGGACATGTTTTCATTTCTGTTATAATTTGATCATTTTCCCTCCCTTTTTCCTCCATTTTCTTGTTTTCATTTGACCTCCAGTCCTTTTTGTTTTGTTTCCCTTATATCTGTAGCTACCTTCTTTGTATCTCCCATCGCAAGCGTCGCTGGTCACCAAACATAGACAAGCATGGTGATGCAATAACTATTTTCCTTCAAGTCAAAGAAAAATATTAAATAGATGTTTATTTTATTTTGATTTTTATGAGTTGAATCAACATGTTAAAGGATAAATGTCTGAATCGCCGGGACATGTAGTCGATGTCTCTGTCTGATGTGGTACCGTGCCATGGGCTTATTGTTGTTGCATCATTCTACAGAATTACAGCATTATCTCTGTGATATGAGGACTGTGTACATCCTGTAGCAAAGCTTATCTAAGGCATCTTATTCACAACAGACAGAGTTGACCCCTATGAGAACCATTTTATTAGTTTGCCAGAAGTTCTGTGACTGCCTTTTCATTTGGAGCATATTATAAATAGAAGATTGTTTTGCTCATTTATATTGGATTTACACACTCCTCATTCCTCTCTCTCCGTCTTACTCTCTCTATCTCTCCCCGGTGTTTCTCTCTCTCTCTCTTTGTTTCTCTATCTCTCCCTGGTGTTTCTCTCTCTCCCTCTTTGTCTCTCTCTCTCTCCCTGGTGTTTCTCTCTCTATCTCATCTCTCCCTGGTGTTTCTCTCTTTCCCTCTTTCTCTCTCTATCTCTCCCTTGTGTTTCTCTCTCTCCCTCTTTGTCTCTATCTCTCCCTGTTGTTTCTATCTCTCCCTGGTGTTTCTCTCTTTCCCTCTTTCTCTCTCTATCTCTCCCTTGTGTTTCTCTCTCTCCCTCTTTGTCTCTATCTCTCCCTGGTGTTTCTCTCTCTCTTTCCCTGGTGTTTCTCTCTCTATCTCTCCCTGATGTTTCTTTCTCTCCCTCTTTCTCTCTCTCTCTCCCTGGTGTTTCTCTCTCTATCTCTCCCTGGTGTTTCTCTCTTTCCCTCTTTCTCTCTCTATCTCTCCCTTGTGTTTCTCTCTCTCCCTCTTTGTCTCTATCTCTCCCTGGTGTTTCTATCTCTCCCTGGTGTTTCTCTCTTTCCCTCTTTCTCTCTCTATCTCTCCCTTGTGTTTCTCTCTCTCCCTCTTTGTCTCTATCTCTCCCTGGTGTTTCTCTCTCTCTTTCCCTGGTGTTTCTCTCTCTATCTCTCCCTGATGTTTCTTTCTATCCCTCTTTCTCTCTCTCTCTCCCTGGTGTCTCTCTCTCTATCTCTCCCTGGTGTTTCTCTCTCCCTCTTTCTCTCTCTCTCTCCCTGGTGTTTCTATCTCTATCTCTCCCTGGTGTTTCTCTCTCCCTCTTTCTCTCTCTCTCTCCCTGGTGTTTCTCTCTCTATCTCTCCCTGGTGTTTCTCTCTTTCCCTCTTTCTTTCTCTATCTCTCCCCGGTGTTTCTCTATCTCTCCCTGGTGTTTCTCTCTCTCCCTCTTTCTCTCTCTCTGTCCCTGACTTTTCTTCAGCTGGTTCCTCTACTGATTAGAAGTACCTCAGACTCTCTCTGCAATGGGATCCCAGCATCACTTTCTCCCTCATTTTCTATTTCTGACTACCATATATACTGTTCCAACAGCCTATATATGAAGTAAAAGTTCTGTGTGTACATTTGTTTCCCCTGACTGTTATGTCTTAATTGCCTTCTGGGGTTAGTTTGCTCATTGAAAGTAAAAACATAGTGCTTATTTATTCATGTGTTATACCCACAGGTGCATTATATCAAATTAGTCCTAGAAGGCAACCTAGGGTTTTTGACTTCAAACGGTTATGCTGTATAACAAGGGCTAGTAACCGAGTACAGTAAGGAGGTACATAGATTCAGAAACTCTGGATTTGGATCCCTCTAAAATCATTGAACTAACCATGAGCCCTTTTTATATTATGTGACCGAATACTGTATTCTGGTGTACTGTTTTTCTCCTCGTTAATCCTACTCTCTCTGCGTCTGATTTGATTGGCTTACCTTCCTCACAGACACAATCAGACTGAGACTAACACACACACTGCCGTGTGATATCCCTCCAGGTGCAGTACAAGGCCAAGTATGACAAGGAGAAGGGGCTCAGGCCAAAGTATGACATGAAGGAAAGTGTTGTTTACAAGACTCAGAAGGATGCACACCAGCTGGCTAGTGAGGTACGTGTTGCACTCACCCAAGTAGAAGTACCACTCTTTTAATATGATAAATACTCATTCAGGCTAAGAGGTCTTTACTCACAGGTGTTTATCAAAGATATACCAAGCAACCGGGACCAAGTAGTTCATGAGATGTACTATAGAAAACTCTATAATAATATATCTACATAATAATTACACTATATTATAATGATTTATCTATATAATAGCTCTCTATAATACGATGATGTTCCTTTGTCTGTCTTCTCATCTCACAGGTGAAGTACAAGGGTGACCTGAAGAAGCTGCACAAACCTGTAACCGACATGGCAGAGTCTCTGTCCATGCAGCACAACCTGAGCACCAGCAAGCTGTCCAGTGACGTAAGACAATCTCACATAAGCCCTTGTACCACCGTCTTGAATCCCGGTAGTGTCATCATCACCATCATCCCGCGTTGCGTAACAACCGCCTTCTCAAAAACCAACCGCCTCGCCACGGCAACCCTCCAACCAAGTCATTCCATATCATTAGGAATCACTGGCTCTCCCTATTTCTCTCCCAGCAGGCACATCTGGTTGTAATGATGTCATTTCAACCAATTTACAATCAGAAATAGATGGAATGTAGTTGTAATGACGTCATTTCAACCAATTTACAACCAGAAATAGTTGTAATGTAGTTGTAATGATGTCATTTCAGCCAGTTTTGTCCTGCTTTGCTTATCTAAGCCGTAGTAAAACACAGATCAATAGTGAGTTAATCCTCAAGGACATCATCTGGTAGTGACCCTGAACCTTCTCACCTTTGACCTACAAACTTCCTCACATAACCCCTTGTTCTCCCAGTACTAGTACTAGAACCTGCTGTAACCTTCTTTTCCATGTCTTTTTTCATTAATCTATGGTCTAGATTAGTCTTTTTCACACATCGTCTCTGTCTAGCATGTTATCGTGTGCAGAATGGATTTCTTCCTCTTTTCTTCATAAAAATCTAACTTAGTATATCATAACTTAGTCTTCTATAACCACTGACGCTCAGAACTTTCCGCCTCACTCTCTCTTTTTTCATTTTCTTTCATTTCATTATTTTTTATTCCTTTTTATTCCCGCTCGTTAACTTTTTATAAAACATTCTTGTTAAAAAACATTTATATTTAAATGGGTGGCATTGAGTGAGCTAACGACAGTGGCTCTTTTTCCCTACACCTTTGTACTGAGCTGTTTACTGGGCGCTGATTCCCTCTTAGTACCAGTACAAGAAGAAACATGAGGACATTAAGGGTCACTACCTCATGATTGCTGACTCACCAGAACAGCTTCATCACAAGGAGGCTTCAGAACTACAGAGTCACGTAAGTGGGCCAATGTATGGGATGACCTATGAACCAGTCCTATTGGCATCACCCGGTTTTAACTTCCCGTGTTTGAGATGTCAACTTCCTGTTTGAAAATCATCTCTCCAATATTACAATTCATCATGTGACCTGCGAATCTAAATTCTGAATTCTCCCAGGTTTCTTCTCCTACCTGTGAAGTCATTAAATAGTGGAACACTTTGAGAAATAATTAGTGTTTGTATTGTTGACTTGCAAAAACAGTTTTACTGGAAATGTTGGTTGGGCTGTGTGTTATTATGTAAGTCATTTTTCAATGAATCCACTCGTCACACCATCATTAAACCTGAGAGGTTTATACCGCAATCCTTATAAACTGGTTCCCGTGCTTCCATTCTGTGTGGAGTAATTTTGCCCTCTGGATTAGAAGGGAAAAATGAACTTCCCCTGGTTTAAGTGGAAATTATATCTGGACCAGAATTCACCATATTGAAACAAACCTGTGTCATAAACCCTGTGTTCTGAAGACACCTTGTTACACTGTTATGGTGTTATAGCCCAGTTGGTATCGTTTAGGCCTCAATGGTAACCTTAAATGGCCTATTTAGTCATATTTATTCAATAAAGTAAGTCAACTTTATTCAATAAATACATTTAGAAACTATGATATTGTGAATATATTTGTCTGACTCCTCTTTGTCTGACAGGTGAAGTACAAGGAGAAGTATGAGAAGGCTAAAGGAAAGGCCATGCTGGACTTCGAGACCCCCACCTATGTGACGGCTAAGGAAGCCCAGCACATGCAGAGCGCGGTAAATACACATGATATCGTTTCAACCCAATATCTAACTGTTGGTTCAAACAACCATTTTACTTTGCAGTTGGGATTTTCGCTGATGCTCAGAAGAGAACACGGAACACTCAACTGTTTTTGCCTGACAATGTATCTGTACTGTATTTCCGGGGTGGTATTTGGAGATTCTGCAGACTGTTGTGTGTTCTCCATAAGTGTTACTACAATGTCTGTGAACTGTACTCTCCCTCTGTGTAATTTGATGTGAAAGGTAAGCACTGGCACTAGCGCCTATAACAGATTTCTATGGCACTGACACATGATGTACTGTAAGTTCAGAAGTCCAAATGTTCCTCTGATGATCCAGGGTTAAGGAACGGTACTGGATGTCTGTCTGGTAGTCATGTTTCCCTGCTAGTGCACAGACAGACTGACGCAGAACATAACACTTACCATACTGCGTTGATGTAATGTAGGGAACATATTGACGGCTGAAGAAGGCTTGGCTCCTTACACAAAAGAGCACTATTATACATGCACAAACACAAAAAGGTTTCAAATCTTATATTGTGTGTACAAAAACACTACCCACACCAGAGGTATACTGTGGTCATGCGTAAAGTAATACACTCCTGATTTGTTCTTAGTAAGAGTATTGAGGTGAAGGTTGCATTGTGACTGTGGACTTACTACGCTTGGATGTTATATGTTGTATCTCAGCTGTGTCTGTCACTTGTCTTATCTTTGTGGCTAATAGAAAGACTATCATAAGGAATATGAGGAGTCCATAAAGGGAAAGAACCTCTCAGGCTTGGAGGTCACCCTTGCCATGTTACATGTCAGACATGCCACCAAAATAGCCAATGAGGTAACGAACGGGCATTTACCACTTCTTTCAACTCCTCATTCTCCTCCTCCTCCTCCAGTTCCTAATTCCCCTCCTCCTTCTCCTCCTCCTCGTCCAGTTCTTCACTCTACTCCTCATTCTCCTCATTCTCATTCTCCTCCTCCTCTTCACCCACCCCTGGTAATCGTACTAAGTCCCTCACAACCACCACAACCCTCCTTCTTTTAACCCCACTTGTGACTTTTTCTTAATTGTTCTGTCACACCCAGGTTAGATGTGGTCAGCTTGCATGGTTCGCCACCTGAAGATAATATACTCTATGACTATTACACATAATAAATACACCCTTTTCCATGTTCATAGTACCATAGCAATGCTGCATGACTGTTTTCGTTGTAGAATTTGTTTTATTGTCATGTCTGCGCTGTCATCTATGTTGACATCCTGACTTGTTTAGTTCCCTCCATCTAGTAGGACACTAAGGGGGTTTGGTGCAAAACAACCATTCCCTCCATCTAGTAGGACACTACAGGAGGTTTGGTGCAACACAACCATTCCCCCCACCTAGTAGGACACTACAGGAGGTTTGGTGCAAAACAACCATTCCCTCCATCTAGTAGGACACTACAGGAGGTTTGGTGCCAAACAACAATTCCCTCCATCTAGTAGGACACTACAGGATGTTTGGTGCAAAACAACCATTCCCTCCACCTAGTAGGACACTACAGGAGGTTTGGTGCAAAACAACCATTCCCTCCATCTAGTAGGACAATACTGGAGGTTTGGTGCAAAACAACCAATCCCTCCATCTAGTAGGACAATACTGGAGGTTTGGTGCAAAACAACCATTCCCTCCACCTAGTAGGACACTACAGGAGGTTTGGTGCAAAACAACCATTCCCTCCATCTAGTAGGACACTACAGGAGTTTTGGTGCAAAACAACCATTCCCTCCATCTAGTAGGACACTACAGGAGGTTTGGTGCAAAACAACCATTCCCTCCATCTAGTAGGACACTACAGGAGGTTTGGTGCAAAACAACCATTCCCTCCATCTAGTAGGACACTACAGGAGGTTTGGTGCAAAACAACAATTCCCTCCACCTAGTAGGACACTACAGGAGGTTTGGTGCAAAACAACCATTCCCTCCATCTAGTAGGACACTACAGGAGGTTTGGTGCAAAACAACCATTCCCTCCATCTAGTAGGACACTACAGGAGTTTTGGTGCAAAACAACCATTCCCTCCATCTAGTAGGACACTACAGGAGGTTTGGTGCAAAACAACCATTCCCTCCATCTAGTAGGACACTACAGGAGGTTTGGTGCAAAACAACCATTCCCTCCATCTAGTAGGACACTACAGGTTTGGTGCAAAACAACCATTCTCTCCACCTAGTAGGACACTACAGGAGGTTTGGTGCAAAACAACCATTCCCTCCATCTAGTAGGACACTACAGGAGGTTTGGTGAAAAACAACCATTCCCTCCATCTAGTAGGACACTACAGGAGGTTTGGTGCAAAACAACCATTCCCTCCACCTAGTAGGACACTACAGGAGGTTTGGTGCAAAACAACCATTCCCTCCATCTAGTAGGACACTACAGGAGGTTTGGTGCAAAACAACCATTCCCTCCATCTAGTAGGACACTACAGGAGGTTTGGTGCAAAACAACCATTCCCTCCATCTAGTAGGACACTACAGGATGTTTGGTGCAAAACAACCATTCCCTCCATCTAGTAGGACACTACAGGAGGTTTGGTGCAAAACAACCATTCCCTCCATCTAGTAGGACAATACTGGAGGTTTGGTGCAAAACAACCATTCCCTCCATCTAGTAGGACACTACAGGAGGTTTGGTGCAAAACAACCATTCCCTCCATCTAGTAGGACACTACAGGAGGTTTGGTGCAAAACAACCATTCCCTCCATCTAGTAGGACACTACAGGAGGTTTGGTGCACAACAACCATTCCCTCCATCTAGTAGGACACTACAGGAGGTTTGGTGCAAAACAACCATTCCCTCCATCTAGTAGGACAATACTGGAGGTTTGGTGCAAAACAACCATTCCCTCCATCTAGTAGGACATACAGGAGGTTTGGTGCAAAACAACCATTCCCTCCATCTAGTAGGACACTACAGGAGGTTTGGTGCAAAACTAGTAGGACACCATTCCCTCCATCTAGTAGGACACTACAGGAGGTTTGGTGCAAAACAACCATTCCCTCCATCTAGTAGGACAATACAGGAGGTTTGGTGCAAAACAACCATTCCCTCCATCTAGTAGGACACTACAGGAGGTTTGGTGCAAAACAACCATTCCCTCCATCTAGTAGGACACTACAGGAGGTTTGGTGCAAAACAACCAAAACACTCCACTAGGACTACAGGAGGTTTGGTGCAAAACAACCATTCCCTCCATCTAGTAGGACACTACAGGATGTTTGGTGCAAAACAACCATTCCCTCCATCTAGTAGGACACTACAGGAGGTTTGGTGCAAAACAACCATTCCCTCCATCTAGTAGGACAATACTGGAGGTTTGGTGCAAAACAACCATTCCCTCCATCTAGTAGGACACTACAGGAGGTTTGGTGCAAAACAACCATTCCCTCCATCTAGTAGGACACTACAGGAGGTTTGGTGCAAAACAACCATTCCCTCCATCTAGTAGGACACTACAGGAGGTTTGGTGCACAACAACCATTCCCTCCATCTAGTAGGACACTACAGGAGGTTTGGTGCAAAACAACCATTCCCTCCATCTAGTAGGACAATACTGGAGGTTTGGTGCAAAACAACCATTCCCTCCATCTAGTAGGACAATACTGGAGGTTTGGTGCAAAACAACCATTCCCTCCATCTAGTAGGACACTACAGGAGGTTTGGTGCAAAACAACTGTCTGCATTTGTCTGCTTTGTCCATCTGTTTTTTCTGTCTGGTTTGGCTTTGTAAATGAACCTTGTTTCCTGTGTTTGTTATGCATTATGCCCTAATGAAATGTAGGCATGAGTGCTTTTGACAAAGAGCCTCATGAACAAACTGTCTTGTACCAAAGATTCTGTGGGTATTTATTGTCCTATTGTCTGATAAAATGGGATTGTTTTTTTTAATCAGGCTGCTTACCAAACTCACCAATGTCTTTCCAATGTCTAATTTAATATGTCTATTGGTCATAATACTTATTGTAAAAAATAAGAATAATGTCCGATTTGGCAACTCAATATTTGTCTATACATGTCAACCAAAACCAGAACTGGTCTGTCATAATCTGAAGGCGAGACTTGGTGGCTTTGAGAATCTATGAGTGAGCGGTACTACCACCTGAGCCTTTACCGTACCGTGTCCTGTCTGTGTGCCCTGCCTGTGTTACCCTGCCTGTTTCTCTGCAGCCTCTCTGTTCTTCCTTCCGCCCCATAGAGAGATTACAGGAGGGATCTAGAGGAGGGGGTGAAGGGTAAAGGGATAACTGTTTTTGAGGAAACTCCTGAGCTTTTGAGAGCAAGGAACGCCACTGCTATCCTGAGTCAGGTAGGACTGCTACAGATGGAACAGGCTTCTTCTCTAATCCCTCACTCATCCCCCTCTTCCTCTGCTTCTTCTCCTCCTCCTCTTCCTGCTTCATCACCTAACTAACCAGGCAGCTGATTGGTTTTCTTCTTGGCTCTGGCTAATGACATTACTAATGTGTTTCCAACGCAGTTGTGGAGCTAATAGTGTCGTTCCCCCAGCCTGGTCTCAGATCTGTTTGTGCTGTCTTGCTAACTCCAATGTTGACAGTGACTACAGGAGTTGGCAAGACAGCGCAAACAGATCTGGCACCAGGCTAGTAGTTCCCCAGGTTAACCAGATAATATGATGTCTGAAACAACTTTCACTGTGATTCACATTAAACCTTCTTCTGTCTTTCAGCTCTGAGTGGACCCTTCCTGTCTCACATCACTCTCCCTCACTTAATCCCATTATCTGTTCCTGTTGGTTTGTGATGCTAAGCTCTCTGTTCACGGTTCCCTAGGAGTCTCCTTAATCATCCCCTTAGCTGAAGATGTTTTAACCTGTGACGTTTCTGGCTCTGCAGCCCCTAAACCAATGTGACATAATATCCAGTAGTTATTTTGAATACTCACTATAAATAGTATTGTGTTTGACTTGACTGTGTGTAATGTGGCTGTTTGCAGAAAGAGTACAAGAAGGAATTGGAGACAGAGATCAAGGGCAAGGGAATGTTGGCATTGGCTACAGACACGCCAGACTTCATGAGGGCTAGGAATGCTACAGACATCCTCAGCCAGGTCAGTGGGACAGGGTTTTTGGGCCAAGACACCCTTGTTTTGTAATATGTGCGTTAAGTCCAGTAATTTCAAAAAGCATAATACATTATAGCCATATTTTTTTAGGTGATAACTACCAGAATAGCATTTACTTGTAACCTAGAAGCTATTTCATATTGCCCAACTGTCTTCGTTATACCTGAGTTGCTGTATAGCTATTTTTACATGTAATGAATGCACACTATAATCATAACCACCATGTTCATTGCCTTCAATACTGTAATTGTGTACTGTACCAAGAATACAGAACAACCACTCTCCATCAGTGCATGTAGATGTTATTTAACAAAGAGTGTGTTTCTGAGCTGCAGTTTGTGTCCCTCCTCAGCAAAAGTACAAGCAGACTGCCGAGGCGGACAGGGCTAGCTACACTAGTGTTATCGACACCCCTGACATCCTCCACGCACAGAACATCAGGAACATGGTCAGCCAGGTAAGAGGAACGCTCCAAACTACTATGGATGTCTATTAACTGTGTACGTAAACGCTTCATAAACTATGTAGATACATTTTGCATCAATTTGATTGATATAGACTAATATGCTTTGAAAACATTGCCATTAGAGTTGAATGACCAAGCTCTTATGTGATGTCTCTCTCTCTCTCTCTCTCTCTCTCTCTCTTTCTCTCTCTCTCTCTCTCTCTCTCTCTCTCTCTCTCTCTCTCTGTACTGTGTCCCAACAGAAAAAGTACAGGGAGGAGGCTGAGAAGTGCATGTCTCACTATGTGCCCGTCCTGGACACGCCTGAGATGATGAGAGTCCGTGAGAATCAGAAGAACTTCAGCACTGTAAGTAGAAGCCTTTTAAAACCCTCCGTTCCATTTTAGAACCTTCCGTTTTAGAACCCTCCCTTTGGAACCAAGGCCTAGATTCCAGGTCTCAGGTTCACCATGCCTCCATGTCAGTCAGTGGCAGCAAGGTGTCTCTCTGTGCATCTTCAGTGTCTTGACTTCAAAGTATCACCTTCAATACTTTATATACATGTATATGTTCATTGTTTCTTTATGGACATCTGTTGTGTTTTGCTGTCTGAACTAAAAGAAACCACCAGCATATGGACATTATCTAATTACCGATTCAGAAAAGCCAGGCTCAAGACTTTTTATTGTCGTTGGAAAGTACAGTAGCTAATTTCATAATTTAGTTTACACTGAATAAATATATAAATGCAACATGTGCAACATGCAATTGCATTTTATTGATTTCAATTTGAATGCACAGCGATACCGTGATGAGATCCTGAGGCCTATTGTGAGGCCCATTCTTTTAAATGTATCTGTTACCAACAGATGTATATCTGTATTCCCAATCATATGAAATTCTTAGATTAGGGCCTAATGAATTAATTTTAATTGACCGATTTCCTGTTGCGTGTTGCATTTATATTTTTGTTCAGTATATGTAATAACGGAATGGCTTATTAGATACAGTTGAAGTCGGAGGTTTACATACACCTTAGCCAATACATTTAAACTCAGTTTTTCACAATTCCTGACATTTAATCCTAGTAAAAATTCCCTGTCTTAGGTCAATTAGGATCACCACTTTGTTTTAAGAATCTGAAATGTCAAAATAATAGTTGAGAGTGATTATTTCAGCTTTTATTTCTCATCACATTCCCAGTGGGTCAGAAGTTTACATACAGTCAATTAGTATTTGGTAGCATTGCCTGTAAATTGTTTAACTTGGGTCAAATGTTTCAGGTAGCCTTCCACAAGCTTCCCACAATTAATTGGGTGAATTTTGGCCCATTCCACCTGATAGAGCTGGTGTAACTGAGTCAGGTTTGTAGGCCACCTTACTCGCACACGCTTTTTCAGTTCTGCCTACAAGTTTTCCATAGGATTGAGGTCAGAGCTTTGCGATGGCCACTCCAATACCTTACCTTGTTGTCCTTAAGCCATTTTGCTACAACTTTGGAAGTATGCTTGGGGTCATTGTCCATTTAGAAGACCCATTTGCAGCCAAGCTTTAACTTCCTGACTGATGTATTGAGATGTTGCTTCAATATATCCACATAATTTTCCTGCCTCACGATGCCATCTATTTTGTGAAGTGGACCAGTCCCCCCTGCAGCAAAGCACCCCCACAACATGATGTTGCCACCCCCGTGCTTCACGGTTGGGATGGTTTTCTTCGGCTTGCAAGCCTCCCCCTTTTTCCTCCAAACATAACGATGGTCATTTTGGCCAAACAGTTCTATTTTTGTTTCATCAGACCAAAGGACATTTCTCCAAAAAGTACGATCTTTGTCCCCATGTTGCAAACCGTAGTCTGGCTTTTTTTATGGCAGTTTTGGAGCAGTGGCTTTTTCCTTGCTGAGCGGCCTTTCAGGTTATGTCGATATAGGACTCGTTTTACTGTGGATATAGATACTTTTGTACCTGTTTCCTCCAGCATCTTCACAAGGTCTTTTGCTGTTGTTCTGGGATTGATTTGCTCTTTTCGCACCAAAGTACGTTCATCTCAAGGAGACAGAACGCGTCTCCTTCCTGAGCGGTATGACAGCTGCGTGGTCCCATGGTGTTTATACTTGCGTATAAACCCCCATGGTGTTTATACTATTGTTTGTACAGATGAATGTGGTACCTTCAGGGATTTGAAAATTGCTCCCAAGGATGTACCAGACTTGTGGAGGTCTACAATTTTTTTTCTGAAGTCTTGGCTGATTTCTTTCGATTTTCCCATGATCTCAAGCAAAGAGGCACTGGGTTTGAAGGTAATCCTTGAAATACATCCACAGGTACATCTCCAATTGACTCAAATGATGTCAATTAGCCGATCAGAAGCTTCTAAAGCCATTACATCATTTTCTGGAATTTTCCAAGCTGTTGAAAGGCACAGTCAATTTAGTGTATGTGAACTTCTGACCCACTGGAATTGTGATACAGTGAATTATAAGTGAAATAATCCGTCTGTAAACAATTGTTGGAAAAACTACTTGTGTCATGCACACAGTAGATGTCCTAACCGACTTGCCAAAACTATAGTTTGTTCACAAGAAATGTGTGGAGTGGTTGACAAACGAGTTTTAATGACTCCAATCTCTCTTTTCTTTTCTTGATGTTTTTGTTATTGGGAGACATGTTAACTGCACTTGTGCTCTTTCCCTGTAGCTTCAGTACCAGACAGACCACCTTTAAAACGTAAAAGGCAAAGTGTCATCAATAAAGGAAAGCCCTGAAATGCTTTGTGTTAAAGAGAATAGAAAGATTTTCAGTTGGGGATACCTACTGCTCCATGAGTATTTAAAATATAGATATATTTCACCTTTTCTTACAGCACATTTTCACCTCTTTCTTTTCCTCCCCTTTCTTATTACCCTTAATATCCTCTTGAGCTGATAATGAGAGATTAATCATGGCCAAACTTGTGTTTCTGTATTAGGTTAATAACATTTTTAGATGTTAGATCTCTGGTTTGAGCAATGTCGTTATGAAATACGGCATATGGTAACACTTTGAGCCAACAGGTTTCATGCTTTATTACTCGTAATGTCATGTGTCATCTAGAAACGTCTTCTTTCTGTTTTTTTTTTGTCTGTTGTAGGCCTAGCTGTCTTTTCCCTGTCTTTTTCCCATGCACAAATCACTCAACCAACCTCTCAACTGATAGAGCAAAGACTCACTACTGTTTTCCTCCTCTTACCGTTTAAAGATTCGGAACAAAGAGGACTTGGGAGGAGGAACAGCTCTGTCAGACACCCCAGAGATGGACAGAGTTAGATGCAATCAGACAAACACTATAGAGTGACCCTGCCTGTCTTCACTCAGTCTACGCTTTGAACCCCCCCAGATCTCAAATTTAACAACAACAAAAGACATATAATGTTTTAATCTCTACATAATTGCAACCATTTTTTCTTTCCACATTTTCAACCCCATTTTGCGGAGTTTGTGCTAATCTCAGAGTTCATTGTGCCACCAGACTCATCAGAACATTAAAATAATTAACATTACATCTAAGATCTGTAATAAACTAAACCAAATATCTACCTTTCATTTGCTCAGAGGTTCCCTAGTCAGTTCATAGTGTTATATAATTTGCAGTATATTCTGTAAAAGCAAAAGCACTTGACTGCTGTTAACATGCAATGTAAATGTCACAACTGTGTTATCTACCTGCTTTATGCCAGCTGCATTCTCACTGTCTTCGGTGAGGCCATCGTCCTTGCTGCTGCTGCTGCTGTATGCGTGTGGCGTACTTGTAGTATACGTATAGTGTACTTGTAGTATACGTGTAGTGTACTTGTAGTATACGTGTAGAGTACTTGTAGTATACGTGTAGTGTACTTGTAGTATATGTGTAGTGTACTTGTAGTATACGTGTATTGTACTTGTAGTATACGTGTAGGGTACTTGTAGTATACGTGTAGTGTACTTGTACTATACGTGTAGTGTACTTGTAGTATACGTGTAGTGTACAGTACGTGTGCTTTATATCTGTTATCTGTCTTGCTTTGTCTCTGTGTTTCTCATGGAACCCCTAGAGTAGGTCAAGGACTCGTTGTGTCGGGGCACAGCCATCTCAGACCTACCGGGTGTGAAGAACGTTCGTGAGATGCAGAAGAACATCAGCTCGGTACTCGAGTTTCTATCTAGTCCCTCCCATAAAGGAGGCCCCCCATAATTTCCCAACCAACAAACCTCAAAAAACCTCTCACCCTCTCTGTCGTATGACCCCTAACTGACCTCCAATAATGCCCCCTAAAGCATCAGTGGTTATTCTCCTGACCTTTGACTTCTGTGTGCCAAGATGAAGTCTAGCGCTTCAAAATAACTTAGTGGTACAAAAATAACTTCACTTCCATTGTCCTCCAAACTAAAGCCCTAAATAGATTCATCCCATGTTTGTTTTCTTGTTTTCTATTTGTTGGTTTCCTACCAGACAAACAAATTGCCTTGTGATTTTTCTTCTCCATTTTTTTTGTTTCTATTAATCTTCATCATAAAGTGTTTTTGTCTTTTAATTCTATTTCTTCAGTTTTCTTTACTGAAGTGCTGTGAGATTTTTGAAACGGTAGTCTAACTATAACCCAAACCTTTGCATGCATTTTATGGCAGCCCTCATCCCTTTACCATCTCCTTAGTGTTTATTTAAGTGGGCAATAAACCATGTTTTTGACTGGTTGTCTCTGTGTCACTGTTTAAAGATTCAGTACAAAGAGGAGCAGCTATATCAGACCCCCAGAGATGGACAGAGTTAAACGCAACCAGCAACACATTAGCATGGTACAGGTTTTTATACTGTGATTCTTTACCCTCCATCTACCATCCATATAGTTCTACAGGGGCTTGATGATCAGGAGTATATCAATTAATTGATTCATTCATTTATTGATTCATTTATATACTCCTGTCTGTCCTGCTCCTGTTACGCAAGCCCATGTACAACTCCAAGCCCACTTTAATTCCCCTGTCCAACCCTTTTTAGTCTTACCCCAGCCCAAAACCTATATCTGTTCAATGTCCTGACGTAAAACTGAAGCGTACTATAAGTAGACAATGATTTAAAAATAGAATATTAAAACATGTCAAGTTCTCTGGTAACATGAAGCCACAATATGTTGATGGAGGAACCCCTCCCTGTGAGTACATGCATATATCTAAATAGTCTATATTATTTCAGAAGAGGTGTACGATCCAAAATGATTTTGCTGATTTTGCTTTATTCTTCTGCATACGCTCTTGTCCCTTGTGCTATTAACATTCAATGTCATTTGTAGCTTCAGTGCTTCCTGTAATCTGTTCTCTGCTGTCTCTGGTTCATGGTTGCTCTCTCTGTGTGTGTTTGTCCATTGTGACATCATCTCTCTTCTGCATGGGACCATAATGCTGATCTGATGGGTAGATAAAGTACAAGGACTCGTTGTGTCGATGCACAGCCATCTCAGACCTACCGGAGGTGAAGAGGGTTCGTGAGATGCAGAAGAACATCAGCTCGGTACTAGAGGAAACCAATACCAACACGTGTTTCTGTGTTTTTCACTGTTTAGTCCAGATTTGTGCGTGATCCTCCCTTACCGCCTTAAACTGTCTTCTCTATCGGTTCAGCCCTTGTCATCAACAATCAACCCTGATTCTAATACAACACATCATCCCTCTCCATCCTTCCTTGTTCCTTTCAATCTACCCTTCCACCTTCCGCCCTCAGTAAATCATCTTTGACTCTCCCTTCATTCTAACCTCAGCTAAAACACCCTCTTCAAAATTACTTCCTCACATTTTGAGTGTTTTTGCTTCACCTTTTTTAAAATGTGTATCTCCCCAGCAGCGTTCTTCCTTTAAGAGGTGTGCTATTTATCTCCTGTTTTAGTGTGGCAACTAACATCCTTGCCATGCTGTGGAGGCTGGGATGTTTTAGTGTGTGTTGGTGTGTGTTGGATTGTGTTGTTGCAGTGTGTCTGACTGTCCCCTGGGGCTGTGCTTCTGCCCTGTAGGTGTTGTATAAGGACAGTTCTGCCAAAGGAACGCCCCAGGTGTTCACTCCAGAGATGGAGAGAGCGAAACGGAACCAAGAACAGATTAGCTCGGTACACCAGCCGTCCTCCAGGACCTATGTGCCCCTTTAGAACCCTTTAGAACCCACGTTAACCCTCTCATCTAACTCTCTCCTGTTCTTCTTCTGGCTCTAGTTAACCTCATTAATCAGATCTACAGTAGTCATCCTCTGCTCTCATCTATTTGTATATCATGGCTAACCCTCTCCCTTGTTATTGAAACTAGTCAACTCCTCCTTTTCCCCTGGCTTCCTCCCACTCCCAACACCCCAATTAAGGATTGGAACACAACCCTCCTAACTCCATTATGAATTGGGACACGCCCTCTTAATCCACCCCCACTCTGAAGGTTTGAATCTCCCTGCTAATATCGTCTGAGGTCCCAATAATAAGCCCTTCTCAGAGTGACCCTATCTGTTGTTGTCGTTGTGCCACATTCTGTCACACACAGGTTCAGCAGATAAAAGGGGTTAACTCTGGTGCTGACGTTGTTCCTCTGCTGTCCTCTCTGCTATCCCACAGGTGCTGTACTCTGACAGCTTCCGTAAGCAGGTGCAGGGCAAGGCTGCCTTTGTGCTGGACACACCTGAGATGAGACGCGTCAAGGAGACCCAGCGCAACATATCTGGAGTGAGTCAATGGTTTTTGTAGATGTTATAATATCTCTTGTTGGCTTGTAAAGAGTCTTTTTCTTGTAATAACACATGCCAGACAAAATTGCTCACATTCATAATTCCTACCCATGTAAAATCATACCACTAATGTTGAACTATTGTCTTACCACTGAGTCCTTTATTAAAATGTAATAACAAATGCCATACCAAGTTGATTACTCATTCCCGACTGATATAAAAGCATCCCACGGCTCTCTGTCCACCAGGTGAGATACCACCAGGACTTTGAGAAGAGTAAGGGCAGCTTCACTCCCACCACCTCTGACCCCGTGATGGACCGTGTGAAGAAGAACACCCAGGAGTTCAGCGACATCAACTACCGTGGCATCCAGAGACGTGTGGTGGAGATGGAGAAGAGACGCGTGGTGGAGCACGAACAGGAGACAGTCACCGGTACGCACGCCAGCACACACACACACGCTGTGCCGAGACCCACAAACAAACACCAACCAATTATTCTACATCCATTTGATCTATGTTGTACCAGCCATTCTGTAAAACCTGTCGGTTCACCCTCAGATCTGCGTGTATGGCGCACCAACCCCGGCTCTGTGTTTGACTACGACCCTGCTGAGGACAACATCCAGTCCAGGAGTCTGCACATGATGTCAGGTAAGAGGGAGAAGCCTCACACCTCAACAGCATAATCCACAGGAAACTCTTTGATTTGTCATATAAACATCTATAAGCATTTATAAGTGTTATGATTTTATTCATAATAATGTATAATAATTTATAAAGCATTTATAAGCATTTATAATGGCCTATTCATTCAATATAAAGTGCAACCAATATTTTTAGGTTTTGTTGAACCCTGACCTTTGCCCTCTGTGTGACAGTCCAAGCCCAGCGTCGCAGCAAGGAGCACTCCCGCTCCACCAGCGCTATGAGTGGTGTTGGTGATGAGAAGTCTGAGGTGTCTGAGGACCCAGCCCACCATGTGTCCCTGTACAGCAATGGCTTTGCTACCTCCTCCATGGGTAGGTCTACTGTAGTGGGCCCACATCACAACCCAGTTCAGATATCACACCACCAAACCACTTTAGACCAATTCCATAGACACTGAGTGTACAAAACATTAGGAACACCTCCCTAATATTGAGTTGCACTGTCTTTTTCCTTCATAACAGCCTCAGAGCATGAACTCTACAAGGTGTCCAAAGCGTTCCACAGGGATGCTGGCCCATGTTGACTCTACAAGGTGTCCAAAGCGTTCCACAGGGATGCTGGCCCATGTTGACTCTACAAGGTGTCCAAAGCGTTCCACAGGGATGCTGGCCCATGTTGACTCTACAAGGTATCCAAAGTGTTCCACAGGGATGCTGGCCCATGTTGACTCTACAAGGTGTCCAAAGCGTTCCACGGGGATGCTGGCCCATGTTGACTCTACAAGGTGTCGAAAGCGTTCCACGGGGATGCTGGCCCATGTTGACTCTACAAGGTGTCCAAAGCGTTCCACGGGGATGCTGGCCCATGTTGACTCTACAAGGTGTCCAAAGCGTTCCACGGGGATGCTGGCCCATGTTGACTCTACAAGGTGTCCAAAGCGTTCCACGGGGATGCTGGCCCATGTTGACTCTACAAGGTGTCGAAAGCGTTCCACAGGGATGCTGGCCCATGTTGACTCCGATGCTTCACGCAGTTGTGTCAAGTTCGCTAGATACCTTTGGGTGGTGGACCATTCTTGATACATACAGGGAATTGTTGAGCGTGAAAAACCCAGCAGTGTTGCAGTTCTTGACACAAACCGGTGCACCTGGCACCTACTACCACACCCTGTTCAAAGGCACTCAAATATTTTGTCTTGCCCATTCACGCTCTGAAAGGCACACACACACAATCCATGTCTCAATTGTCTCAAGGCTTAAAAATCCTTCTTTAACCTGTCTCCTCCCCTTCATCTACATTGATTGAAGTGTATTTAACATGTGACCTCAATAAGGGATCATAGCTTTCACCTAGTCAGTCTATGTCATGGAACGAGCAGGTGTTCCTAATGTTTTGTACACTGTGTAGATGGCAGACCTTTATATTCAAGCCTCGTCAATACTTGGTACAGTCAGTGCCCTGTTCCCAGCCCGCTATGGTAGAAGTATCTATACCTAAGCCCTCATTCTAACTGTGACAGCTGACTTATGTCTTTCCTATCTGCTCCTGCAGGTTACACACACACCAAGACAGTGGAGCTGCAGCAGAGGTCTTCCTCTGTAGCCACACAGCAGACCACCGTGTCCTCTGTCCCCTCCCACCCTTCCACCACCGGGGTGAGTAATGTACTTTGACTGTACCAGGCTCACAGGACATAGATCATTACCGTGGAAACCAGTCATGGTTGACGTGACTGACTAAAACAGAATTAGATTGTATTGCCTCCACATTGAGAAGAGAGATGCCAGAGAAACAGGGAAGCATGTTGGGCAAATGTCCTTTTGGTTGGGTTGCTGTGCACTACTCACTACCATGTTCCAAAAATGTAAGCTACATCAGCAGTCATTACTAAAAAATATTTTTTGTCCCGTTCAGAAAACTGTGCGTGCCATGTACGACTACTCCTCTGCCGACATGGACGAGGTCTCCTTCAAGGATGGTGATGTTATCGTAAACGTGCAGTCCATCGACGAAGGCTGGATGTACGGCACTGTGCAGCGCTCAGGCAAGACTGGCATGCTGCCGGCCAATTACGTTGAAGCAATCTAAAGACAAGTCCCACCGACACATCCACCTAGCTACCCGATTGGCCGACATCTACGGTTGAATCCGTCGCTTCGTAAACCTGTTATATGTGTAGACTATCGCTCAATTAGATTTTTGTAGCTGTAGTGTTAGTAGTCTATAGTGTTGATGCCCGTTTCCCAAGGCCCTGTGGATGTGACATGAGAATATGAAATGTATAAATACCTATATAGATAGACTACTGTAGAAGAACATTCATCCTTTTCCAAGACCTTGCCTTGAAACAATGACGAAAAGCCCATTATTTTGTAAATTGCAGACAGAACCTTATTTAATCAATGTCAGTTAAATATTTTTGAAAAGCTTTACTGAAAGTGAACTTTCACACAATAACAGATGAGCTTACATGCAATTCAAACTTTCCTGTGATGAAAAAGTGAAGTATATGGATGATAGGAAAGTGTACCGTATGGAGAGAATAAAGTTGTTTAATCACCTAAAACCACAAGGGGTTGATGAAAGATGAAGAAAAGACTAAAAGATGTGTAACCTTGAGGTATCATCCATCGAACCTAAAAACCAGGGCTCTGTTCCTGAGGATGTAACAGTACGAAACGTACAGATATGATTGGCTATCAGAATGAATAGAGCGGACAAGATTCCCTATTCTTATTTCTATCAGCAGCTTTGAGTTTCACCACCCAGTTTGAGAAGCCTCTTCCCTCCTGAAGTAGCCGAAGGCTGGTCACTCATTGCATGTGTTTCGTTCCCTCTGATTACCTGGGTCTGGGGGTAAAGAAGTCAAATACCGTTGATCAGTAGATAATAAAACACCAACCTGCTGCACTACTGAGGTCTTGTGTTCTTATTTCTCTACCTTGTGGCCTCTCCACTTCAACTTACAACAATAGTTCAAGCCAGACACCGCTTTAGCAGCTTGCGTAAAGGTACAGTGGGGTAAAAAAAGTATTTAGTCAGCCATCAATTGTGCAAGTTCTCCCACTTAAAAAGATGAGGCCTGTAATTTATCATAGGTACACTTCAACTATGACAGACAAAATGAGAAAAAAAATCCAGAAAATCACATTGGATTTTTAATGAATTTATTTGCTAATTATGGTGGAAAATAAGTATTTGGTCACCTACAAACAAGAGTTCTGGCTCTCAGACCTGTAGCTTCTTTAAGAGGCTCCTCCGTCCTCCACTCGTTACCTGTATTAATGTCACCTGTTTGAACTTGTTATCAGTATAAAAGACACCTGTCCACAACCTCAGTCACTATGGCCAATACCAAAGAGCTGTCAAAGGACACCAGAAACAAAATTGTAGACCTGCACCAGGCTGGGAAGACAATCTGCAATAGGTAAGCAGCTTGGTTTGAAGAAATCAACTGTGGGAGCAATTATTAGGAAATGGAAGTCATACAAGACCACTGATAATCTCCCTCGATCTGGGGCTCCAGAACGGTGAGCAAAAATTCCAGAACCACACAGAGGGGACCTAGTGAATGACCTGCAGAGAGCTGGGACCAAAGTAACAAAGCCTACCATCAGTAACACACTACGTCGCCAGGGACTCAAATCCTGCAGTGCCAGATGTGTCCCCCTGCTTAAGCCAGTACATGTCCAGGCCCGTCTGAAGTTTGCTAGAGAGCATTTGGATGATCGAGAAGAAGATTGGAAGAATGTCATATGGTCAGATGAAGCCAAAATAACTTTTTGGTAAAAACTCAACTCGTCGTGTTTGGAGAACAAAGAATGCTGAGTTGCATCCAAAAGACACCATACCTACTGTGAAGCAATGGGGGTGGAAACATCATGCTTTGGGGCTGTTTTGCTGAAAGGGACCAGGACGACTGATCCGTGTAAAGGAAAGAATGAATGGGGCCATGTATCGTGAGATTTTGAGTGAAAACCTCCTTCCATCAGCAAGGGCATTGAAGATGAAACGTGGCTGGGTCTTTCAGCATGACAATGATCCCAAACACACCGCCCGGGCAACAAAGGAGTGGCTTCGTAAGAAGCATTTCAAGGTCCTGGAGTGGCCTAGCCAGTCTCCAGATCTCAACCCCATAGAAAATCTTTGGAGGGAGTTGAAAGTCTGTTGCCCAGCAACAGCCCCAAAACATCACTGCTCTAGAGGAGATCTGCATGGAGGAATGGGCCAAAATACCAGCAACAGTGTGTGAAAACCTTGTGAAGACTTACAGAAAACGTTTGACCTCTGTCATTGCCAACAAAGGGTATATAACAAAGTATTGAGATAAACTTTTGTTATTGACCAAATACTTATTTTCCACCATAATTTGCAAATAAATTCATTAAAAATCCTACAATGTGATTTTCTGGATTTTTTTTTCTCATTTTGTCTGTCATAGTTAAAGTGTACCTATGATGAAAATTACAGGCCTCTCTCATCTTTTTAAGTGGGAGAACTTGCACAATTGGTGGCTGACTAAATACTTTTTTGCCCCACTATATATCAATAATAACTGGACAAGATGAAATCAAGTGAAGACAAGTCAGTTTTTTGGGGAGCTGTTTTATAGACAAACCCTACCCTGGAGGCAGGTAATGTTGTGGCCTGACTAGCCATGACAGCCACAGTAATGGTATTAATCATGAATTCAGAACAGAAATACTTTGCCTTATGCTCACATTAAACTTCCCCTCCATCCAAAGAACAACACTGATACAGCCTCCATCTTTCAAACCTTTATTTAATAGGTACACAATGTAAAAAGTGCCATCCTCCGGACCACAATGTATGGTTAAAATATCACTTCCTGGCAAAGCCTTGGTATAGCCAATCAGAGACCATGCTTCGCTTTCACTCTTGTCATGACAACTAATCGCCACCACTTTTTAGCCTGAACTAGCATTTATAAAAATGTCTCCCTCAGCCATCAGAGAGGACAAGGAAAAAGGGTTTAAAAACACAATCCAAACAGATCCTGGTGGCCTTGTGGTGTAGTACTTGGTTAACTCTTACATCTTAAGAGTTGGAGTGTGAGAGGGGAAACCTTGATGGGGGCTGGGGGGCCCGGGCCCCCACATAAACAAATCAAGACCTCTGTAAGAATTCAAACACCAATGTGCCGCCCCCCCACAGTTGTCAATAGGCATCTTCAAGAGACTTCACGTGGGGCATTCCCAAAATATGTAATCCAAACCCTGGGACTGTCTAGTGTTTGGATCAGGGTCCGCTGTCCTGAGCCAGTAGTCTGCTCTGCAGCTGCAGCACCACCGTCCTCATCATGCCTCCCAGCTGATCATGGATCAGAACCAGCTGGTCAGAGGAGCAGTGGCTCAATCCCTCCCCAGTCAGATGAGCCGCCAGAGACTCCACCTCCAACAGCAGACCACCCTCAGCAGTCTTCTGGTGGTCAGGCCTGCTTTGGTCCGGTCTCTCTGGATGTTCCTCATGCTCCTTGGACACTGGCTCATCCAACAACTCTGTGACTACAGAAGGGAACATCATGCATGATAATCATCTATGATATTGAGTTCTGTTTAGTGAGCGGAATTAGAAATACAGCAACAAAAATGTATTTTTGAGCAATTTCACAGCAACTTTCAAATATTTTTTCCCCCAAGCTTATTCTCTTACTGCACAAATTGGTCTTTGGAAACAACACAGGTTTATTGAACTCACCTAGGGCATCTCCTGGAGTCTTGTCCTCTCCCTGGTTCTGAGGAACAGTTGGCTCCTCCAGCTCAGATGTCAGCTTCTCCATCTCCTCAAAACTCTTCAGCTCATCACTACGGCCCTTCTGCTGAAGCAGTGACAAGGTGAAACGATCCATTACAGACCAAACAGATAAACCACCTGAACTGTGCTCATCTCCACAAGAATTAACCGCACATGACAATTATCATTAACTGTGTAAGCAATATCTCTTGGGTATAATCTAAAGTATGAATCTCATTTGCATTTGCAGAAGGTAGGAGAAAGTCACAGGTTTTAAGTTTGGGCATAATACCTGCTGTTCGTGATATATTTTAAGTGCTTTCTTCACATTAGAAATCTTTGGGGAACGAATGGGAAGGTTCTTGATTTCACTTGGTGTGAGAGCACTGAGGTCTCCGACAGTTTTGATATTCCGGGCTCGCACAAGCTGGCCAAAGCCACGAGGCCTGAGGATAAATAATTACAGAATATGTTAAAGCAGCCATCAGCAGTAGAAGGAATAGCAACACACCCTCCTCACTCGTTGTTTGGGTAAAAAGCTGAGGGATGGGACTGGAGAAATGTAACACACAAATTCACAGAGCTATGGATGCAAGGACTGACCATCCATGAGATCAACATTACAGACAGAGCTATGGATGCAAGGACTGACCATCCATGTGATCAACATTACAGACAGAGTTATGGATGCAAGGACTGACCATCCATGAGATCAACATTACAGACAGAGCTATGGATGCAAGGACTGACCATCCATGAGATCAACATTACAGTTTTAACCATGTTTAGAGGCTATATAGTGTTTGTTTACATTTACTTTGTCTATAAATATTGGAGAAAACAAGCTTATATTTTGGGTTCTCATGGAGTGTGACAGTTGAACTAAGCTCATGAGGAATTTATAAGTTATATTCTTCAAGAATCATTGGATACATATCAGTACATTTATAAGTCCAAAAATGTATGTAGCAAATGGCTGATGGTCCATTTTAATTCTAAAGAAACACCTAAAGCTTTGGATATCTGCTACAGTTGTATGGGAACCCATGTTGGATTGTTGTTCCCTTGTTGCAACTCACATTGTGTTTAACTTGATTTATTGTACAAGCAGTTCATTGATTTGGGACCATAGTTCTCTCGGTTACACTGACCACATGTTGGAGGTGATCTGAGGCAGCACTGCTTCCACAGGGGTAGAACAGCGGACCAGGGCCGGGTACACACAGTCCTTAGGGATGGGCCTCGGCTCCTGGCCCAGCTCAGAGATCTGAAACAACATTCATCAAGTTAGTAGGAATGACACTCAGGCACATGCACAACAATCATGGACAGTAAACCATTTTTTTTTTTTTAAATGGACCAAATTAGCTGTTTTGTCTATATGTACTGAATGTATGCATGGATAATAAGATCATCATCTAATCCATTAGGTTTTACGAAAAGGGTTGAATTTAGGATTATGATCTAGTCTGAAAATAACTTGGGTACGTCCTATGTATCTGAGGTTACATACCAGGCATTTCTTGGAGCTCTTGTACCCTGGGCTGCGGAGATTGCGTGGACTGAGGATCAGTAAGCCCTTTGTTGGTGTTGTGATATACTGCAAATAGAGCAGAGGTTAGGCGATTATAATAAAAGGGTCTAAATGAAAAAGAGACCTCTAAAAAAAAAAGTCAAGGGAAAGTTCAGTTAAACTGTGGCCACTGAGTTAATTGTACAGAAATCAAGTCAGAATATCACTGTCTCCCATTGATGATTTTGGCAAAAGTTGAAGTTTCACACACTTTACTAAATTGAGCCTTTAATGATTTAGTGCACATTATTTAAAATTACATTTATTACACATTACTAGTGGATCATGTACCTTCGCCTGAGGGATGCTGCTGCTGGTAGTTTTGTTTCTTGGGGAGCTGGATCGGATGACAGGGCTGCGACGGTCAATGTCATCTGCCAGCTCCTGGTGTTGAATTGGGTCAGCAAATGATACTCGTCGAGACTGCCAAATAAAAAGTATGGATTAATTTATCACACTTTGTTTTCAAAACCCAGGTTTTGAAAGAGGTGGCGGCTAATAACAGACCATCCTATGCTAGCTTGCTACCGATGGCCTGGCTAGCTGTCTAAATCGCCGTGACCCCCAACCAACCTCTCCACTCACCGGACCCTTTGGATCACTCGACTAAGCATGCCTCTCCTTAATGTCAATATGCCTTGTCCATTGCTGTTCTGGTTAGTGTTTATTGGCTTATTTCACTGTAGAGCCTCTAGTCCTGCTCACTATACCTTATCCAACCTATTAGTTCCACCACCCACACATGCAATGACATCTCCTGGTTTCAATGATGTTTCTAGAGACAATATCTCTCTCTTCATCACTCAATGCCTAGGTTTACCTCCACCGTATTCACATCCTACCATACCTTTGTCTGTACATTATACCTTGATGCTATTTTATCGCCCCCAGAAACCTCCTTTTACTCTCTGTTCTAGACGACCAATTCTTATTGCTTTTAGCCGCACCCTTATTCTACTCCTCCTATGTTCCTCTGGCGATGTAGAGGTGAATCCAGGCCCTGCAGTGCCTAGCTCCACTCCTATTCCCCAGGCGCTCTCTTTTGACGACTTCTGTAACCGTAATAGCCTTGGTTTCATGCATGTTAACATTAGAAGCCTCCTCCCTAAGTTTGTTCTATTCACTGCTTTAGCACACTCTGCCAACCCGGATGTTCTAGCTGTGTCTGAATCCTGGCTTAGGAAGACCACCAAAAATTCTGAAATTTTAATTCCAAACTACAACATTTTAAGACAAGATAGAACTGCCAAAGGGGGCGGTGTTGCAATCTACTGCAAAGATAGCCTGCAGAGTTCTGTCCTACTATCCAGGTCTGTACCCAAACAATTTGAACTTCTACTTTTAAAAATCCACCTCTCTAAAAACAAGTCTCTCACCGTTTCCGCCTGCTATAGACCACCCTCTGGACACCATATGTGAACTGATTGCCCCCCATCTATCTTCAGAGCTCGTGCTGCTAGGCGACCTTAACTGGAACATGCTTAACACCCCAGCCATCCTACAATCTAAACTTGATGCCCTCAATCTCACACAAATTATCAATGAACCTACCAGGTACCTCCCCAAAGCACGGGCACCCTCATAGATATCATCCTAACCAACTTGCCCTCTAAATACACCTCTGCTGTCTTCAACCAAGATCTCAGCGATCACTGCCTCATTGCCTGCATCCGTAATGGGTCAGCGGTCAAACGACCACTCATCACTGTAAAACGCTCCCTGAAACACTTCAGCGAGCAGGCCTTTCTAATCGACCTGGCCGGGGTATCCTGGAAGGATATTGATCTCATCCCGTCAGTAGAGGATGCCTGGATATTTTTTTTAAATGCCTTCCTAACCATCTTAAATAAACATGCCCCATTCAAGAAAATTAGAACCAGGAACAGATATAGCCCTTGGTTCTCCCCAGACCTGACTGCCCTTAACCAACACAAAAACATCCTATGGCGTTCTGCATTAGCATCGAACAGCCCCCGTGATATGCAGCTGTTCAGGGAAGCTAGAAACCATTATACACAGGCAGTTAGAAAAGCCAAGGCTAGCTTTTTCAAGCAGAAATTTGCTTCCTGCAACACTAACTCAAAAAAGTTCTGGGACACTGTAAAGTCCATGGAGAATAAGAACACCTCCTCCCAGCTGCCCACTGCACTGAAGATAGGAAACACTGTCACCACTGATAAATCCACCATAATTGAGAATTTCAATAAGCATTTTTCTACGGCTGGCTATGCTTTCCACCTGGCTACTCCTACCCCGGTCAACAGCACTGCACCCCCAACAGCAACTCGCCCATGCCTTCCCCATTTCTCCTTCTCCCAAATCCGTTTAGATGATGTTCTGAAAGAGCTGCAAAATCTGGACCCCTACAAAATCTGGACCCTTTCTTTCTAAAATTATCTGCCGAAATTGTTGCCACCCCTATTACTAGCCTGTTCAACCTCTCTTTCGTGTCGTCTGAGATTCCCAAAGATTGGAAAGCAGCTGCGGTCATCCCCCTCTTCAAAGGGGGGGACACTTGACCCAAACTGCTATAGACCTATATCTATCCTACCATGCCTTTCTAAGGTCTTCGAAAGCCAAGTCAACAAACAGATTACCGACCATTTCGAATCTCACCATACCTGCTCTGCTATGCAATCTGGTTTCAGAGCTGGTCATGGGTGCACCTCAGCCACGCTCAAGGTCCTAAATGATATCTTAACCGCCATCGATAAGAAACATTACTGTGAAGCCGTATTCATTGATCTGGCCAAGGCTTTCGACTCTGTCAATCACCACATCCTCATCGGCAGACTCGACAGCCTTGGTTTCTCAAATGATTGCCTCGCCTGGTTCACCAACTACTTCTCTGATAGAGTTCAGTGTGTCAAATCGGAGGGTCTGCTGTCCGGACCTCTGGCAGTCTCTATGGGGGTGCCACAGGGTTCAATTCTTGGACCGACTCTCTTCTCTGTATACATCAATGAGGTCGCTCTTGCTGCTGGTGAGTCTCTGATCCACCTCTACACAGACGACACCATTCTGTATACTTCTGGCCCTTCTTTGGACACTGTTAACAACCCTCCAGGCAAGCTTCAATGCCATACAACTCTCCTTCCGTGGCCTCCAATTGCTTTTAAATACAAGTAAAACTAAATGCATGCTCTTCAACCGATCGCTACCTGCACCTACCCGCCTGTCCAACATCACTACTCTGGACGGCTCTGACTTAGATTACGTGGACAACTACAAATACTTAGGTGTCTGGTTAGACTGTAAACTCTCCTTCCAGACCCATATCAAACATCTCCAATCCAAAGTTAAATCTAGAATTGGCTTCGTATTTCGCAACAAAGCATCCTTCACTCATGCTGCCAAACATACCCTTGTAAAACTGACCATCCTACCAATCCTCGACTTTGGCGATGTCATTTACAAAATAGCCTCCAATACCCTACTCAACCAATTGGATGCAGTCTATCACAGTGCAATCCGTTTTGTCACCAAAGCCCCATATACTACCCACCATTGCGACCTGTACGCTCTCGTTGGCTGGCCCTCGCTTCATACTCGTCGCCAAACCCACTGGCTCCATGTCATCTACAAGACCCTGCTAGGTAAAGTCCCCCCTTATCTCAGCTCGCTGGTCACCATAGCATCTCCCACCTGTAGCACACGCTCCAGCAGGTATATCTCTCTAGTCACCCCCAAAACCAATTCTTTCTTTGGCCGCCTCTCCTTCCAGTTCTCTGCTGCCAATGACTGGAACGGACTACAAAAATCTCTGAAACTGGAAACACTTGTCTCCCTCACTAGCTTTAAGCACCAACTGTCAGAGCAGCTCACAGATTACTGCACCTGTACATAGCCCACCTATAATTTAGCCCAAACAACTACCTCTTTCCCAACTGTATTTAATTTATTTATTTATTTTGCTCCTTTGCACCCCATTATTTTTATTTCTACTTTACACATTCTTCCATTGCTAAACTACCATTCCAGTGTTTTACTTGCTATATTGTATTTACTTTGCCACCATGGCCTTTTTTGCCTTTACCTCCCTTCTCACCTCATTTGCTCACATTGTATATAGACTTGTTTATACTGTATGTTTGTTTTACTCCATGTGTAACTCTGTCGTTGTATCTGTCGAACTGCTTTGCTTTATCTTGGCCAGGTCGCAATTGTAAATGAGAACTTGTTCTCAACTTGCCTACCTGGTTAAATAAAGGTGAAATAAATAAAATCATAGATACAAAGATTCTCTTCAACTGAAAGCGTGTAATTTTCAATTTATACTGACAGTTGAACACAGATAATTAGAATATATGCATAAATTATTTATGATTTGTAAATCGTCATAGATTAAGTACGCCTGATCACATTACCTTGGTGAAAGGCGAAGGACTCTCCTCTTCTATTGGTCTTTTCTGTCCCTTCTTCAGGATAGAGGTGGAGGGGGAAGCTAAGGGGGACCACAACCCCCTGGTCCTGCCACTGCTGGGGCTATGGCCCACCTCCAGCCCCATCACAGCATCCTTCTGCTTGGGTGGAGAGTCTTGGCACAACATGTCTTTAGAGGTACTTGGGTGATGTAGAGGCACTGGGGCTTCGTGAAGGTCAGAGGGCACAAGGGTAAAAGAGTTTAAAGGAGATAGAGCTAGGTCATTATTGGCCATCTGGGTTTCTTCACCCTCCTCTTCACACTCGAGGCCAGATACATTGTCAGTTTTTGCCCTCTCTTGGAGAGGAGTGATATCTTGAATGTTGTCCGCCTGAGGCTCAGTGTGGGTTTCTCTGGTTCCAGTAGAGGTGCTGTCAGCCTCTGGCTGTCCTTCTTTGATAGATGTGTACTGCTCCTTCTGTTGCTCCTCATCTAAGGCTTTGGAACACTGGGCTTGCCCAATAGACCTACCAACATCTTCCAGTTGGTCCTCCTCTAGAACATTGGTAGCAGACTCTGGATGTCTGTTCTCGTGTTCTCCCATCTGCTCCTCGGTCACCTCCTCACTGGAGACAGCGACAGGCTTCAGCCCATCTAAAACCTTCTCTGAGAACTCAGAGACCTGAAGACTCAATTTCTCCTCTGTTGCCTCAGTAGGTGAAGTATCTGTGGGGAGGCCATTGGCAATGGGAGGGGTACATAGTTTGTTTAGTCCATCTTCAGAGATGGCATTTCCTTCAGTGGAAGGCGTGAGAGAGTTGGCCTGCTCAGAGTCATTGAGCAGCTTTCTTTGGATCTGTGTTGGCCTGTCACACTCTAGGTCATCATGGTCACTCTCCTGAGAGGAGACTGTGTTGAAATTCTCTTTGTTTGACCATTTATGTCCACGTTCCTTATTCCGTCGAGACATACACACATCCTGGCTTTTCATATGTTCTAGATCAGGTTCTACTGAAGAGTCCGTCTGTTGAGAAGAAAGCTTAGCATTTTCACTCTCAGCCTTCTCTGGCACAAAGGGGTCAACTGCCTCAACCACACCCCCCATGTCAGTCTCCCTCTGCCCCAGATCTTTCTTAGTTATCACAGGAAGACTTGGAACTAGCACTTCAGGTTTAAGAGAGTTGACAATTTTAAGGGCTTCCTCCACATCCTGTGGAATCTTGACAACTTCTAAGGCCTCACTTGATGGGTTTTGCGAGTCTGACTTTAGAGAAGTTTCAGAACTATCCATTGGGATCTCTTGGTCAGCCCCTGGCTCTGCTGATCCAACTGTAGCCAGAGGGCTTGGAACCGCTCCAGCTGACGTGGGCTTCCGGCCTTTCTGGACATCCTCCCGGGGCTCTGAAGCATCCGACTCAGAGTTCTCCACGTTGGAGCCTAGTAAGGCCTGGGAGGCATTACGCCTTTTAGTCCTTCCACTTCCTTGTAAGGATTCTGTATCTGCCACCTGTGAGTTCTCAGTCTCCATGTTAGGAGTTGGGTTAGGGCTGTTGTTGGCTTTTACCTGCTCCTTTAACATCTTGTTTCTTTTACTGGTTCTGCCCCTGGGCCTCAGCTGGCGGTCTGTTGGACTGGTGGCAGAAGGAGCGACCTGATAATGAGTCTGGCTCTTCTCTGGTGTTGCTGCTGAATCAGTGGCCAAATGCAGGCTTCTTTTGACCTCAGCCACTTCAATGGGAACCTTGCTTCTCCTGCTTGCTCTACCTTGCGACTGGCTGTCTGTTGGAGTGGCTGAAGGTGTGGTTGAAGGTGTAGTCTGAGAGTCAATTTGGCTGAGTAGCTCTGTACCGCCTCTCCTCTTCAGCTTGCCTTTACCCTGTTCTTCTGACTCGGTGACCAATTTACTCCTCCTGCTAGATCTACCCTGTGATTGGCCATCTCCTGTTTGATCAGCAGGAGAGGGTGTGGCAATCTGAGAATCACTTTCGTGCTCAGTAGGATCCTGCTTGTCAACCTCATCGACAAAGTCAACCTCCTCCAAATCACTGAGTGGTTTGCTCTTCCAGCTTGCACTACCCTGTGACTGGCTCTCTTGTTGAGATGGTTTGGCTACATGTGAATCAATTTGGCTCGTCTTTTCCTCCACCTTCTGAGCCCTAATACTCCTTAGTTTCTGCCTGCAATCATCCTCCACTTCCACAGCCAACTTACTCCTCTGACTACATCTACTCTGTGATTGGCTATCATTATCAGAGGCAGAGGGGGTGTCCGTTTGAGAGTCACTTTGACTGAGCTCCTCCTCTGCAACACCTCTCTTTTGTTTGTCTTTGACCAGATCCTCTGATTTGCTGCTCCTTCTACTTGAAACCGTGCTACTCTGTGATTGGCTGTTGATATCAGCAGCAGGTGAAGGCGTGGCCACCTGTGAATTTGATCGGCTCAACTCGCTCTCCTCCTTGTGACTTATTTTTCTCAGCTTGTCTTTTGCACGGTCCTCCACATCAACAGCCAGCTGACTTCTCCTACTGGCTCTACCCTGTGACTGACCGTCTGCTTGACTGACAGGAGAGGGCACCGTCTTTGGTGAATCCATTTGAAACTCTGCCTCTTTGGGTTGAGACTTCCTCCGTTTGTCTTTCTCTTCCCATTCCTCTGCATCTTCTCCTGGTCTCAGTGGCCTGCTCCTCCGCCTTCCGGACCGCCTTGGTTCACCTTGGCTCAGATCGGCCTGGGAACTGGGAGAACCTTCCAGAAGACCTTGAGATTCCTCTTCTTTCTGACTGTTGTTTCCCATTACTACTTCTTCAAATGCAGGAACTAGAACTTCCTCCGGAGTCTGGGTGTCTGGGATGACGTCGTCCTCGTCGGTTTCACTTGTTCTTTTCTCAGCTGGTTTCTCAACCTCAGCTGGCTTTTTGTCTTCTGAAGGTTCAGGTTTCTCTCCCTCATTTTTGGAAGACTGATTCTTGGAGCTTCTACATCTTGCTTGTTCAGTCTCCTGTGAGTCTGTGTCAGCCCCTGCCGGTGGTTCCGGAGAGGAAGCCGCCTGCGCCTGGCCGGCCCCTGCCAGTGGTTCCGGAGAGGAAGCCGCCTGCGCCTGGCTGGCCCCTGCCAGTGGTTCCGGAGAGGAAGCCGCCTGCGCCTGGCCGGCCCCAGCCAGTGGTTCCGGAGAGGAAGCCGCCTGCGCCTGGCCGGCCCCTGCCAGTGGTTCCGGAGAGGAAGCCGCCTGCGCCTGGCCGGCCCCTGCCGGTGGTTCCGGAGAGGAAGCCGCCTGCGCCTGGCCGGCCCCTGCCGGTGGTTCCGGAGAGGAAGCCGCCTGCGCCTGGCTGTTACCCGTCCTGGTGAGGGGGCCTGTAAACGTCACCACGCTGGCAGGACTAGCAGGCTTCCCCTCAGCATACTTCTCCAGAGTGATGAAAGACTGGCGACGACTGTTGGTTTTCTGAGGCGTCCCTGAGACCATGTCAGAGCCACCAGAGACATCAGGGCTGGTGTCCTCTCTGGTCTCCACGGCAGAGTCTTCCTTCAATAAAACATCCTCATTGACATCCTCCTCCATGGAAATGTCTGCAGACTCAGGAAGTAACTCATCAGCAGGCTTCTCCTCTCCCTTTGCAGATTCTGTTGTCTCATTGGTTGGACTGATATATTCCTGGGTATCGTCAGCAACGTCCTCCCCCATTTCCATGTTTTCTTCTGGAACCTGTGAAGAAAAGACCGGAGGAGACATTTATATTTGGGGATTTTCACTTTAATTTGAAGAAAAGGCCTGTTGGCTTTGAAGGCACCCATATGTTTTCAATCAAAAGAAAACCGCTTATTGGGGCAAATAATGAAATTTCAGACCTCGGGGGGGTAAATGTAACAATGAATAGCTTGTGTTGTTAATTTCTCTTTACCTCGGCTTTAACCTCAACATCTTCGGCTTGCTCAACTGCTGGAAATTTGTCACTGTAAAAGAAATGCATGTTTTAAACATTGGGTCCCCCACGAAGCAATCATTCTTTCTTCATAGATTTGTGTTATTCAGTGTAACGGCAGCAGTCAACAACTACTTACAGTGATTCCTCCTGACTCTGTGTGTACTGGGTGAAGACCGTGGTATCAAGGGAAGCATCCAGGTTGTTGTACATGGCAGGAATGTCAACCCTTTCAAATAAAACCCATACACAAGCTTTGTTACTAGAAAGTGAGAAGAAAGAAGCATTTCTATAACTTCTGGTGTATTTTGTCTAAATTAAGGCTCCCTGAGAAAAATAAAAAAGTATTCAAGGGACTTTGTGGTTAAATAAAGATAGCTGATTTGCTTGAAACTGACCTTTTGGTTCTCTTGACCTCTTTCTGGTGCTCGGTGAGGACTCTCTCCTTGGTCTCGGGGGGGATGAACACAAAGTCTATAGAGGCCTGCTCCTCCAGTTCCTCTCTACGAGGCGGCTTGGGAGAGCCAAAGTCCAGCTTCATCTGTTGGGGAGGGAATACAAGTCATCTCCAATATGTAAATAAGAAAATAATAAATTTCTAATCACTTCCACATTGTGGTTGCTACCATAATCCTGAATGAATCGTGAATAATGATAGAAAGTTAAGACGCAGATATCATACCCCCCAAGACATGCTAACCTCTCACCATTACAATAACAGGGGGGTATGATATTTATGCCTCTAACTTTCTCACTAATCATTATTCACGATTCATTCAGGATTATGTCTAATAGTAGAAACCAAATTAATGTAGAAGTGTTTAGAAACATTCTCTTATTTATAATAAAAGTGAATCCGAAGTGCTGGAGTACAGAGCCAAAACCAATTGTCAATAACCCAATACCTTTGGAGCTCGCTGTATATGAAAGCTACCTATCTTAACTACTCAAACTGGCACTGTGATAACAGCCAATTTATAAAGGGCTTCAATAAATGTGATTGGTGGGTTCGGAGAATAGAGAACTAAATAAAACTGGTCCTTACCGAGACAGGCTTGGATGTCTTGGAGCTCCTGTCCATCTCTCCAACCCTCACCAGTAGAGAATCTCTCTTCACCCCAGGAGTCACCTGCACTCCACTCACCTTGGTCTCCAGCTGAGAGCTCTCACTCTGCACACACACCCAGAACATAATCCAGAGATTAGTATACCTTTCTGCTTAGATTTGACTTATTCAACAGGGAAAACACTCACTGAGTACTGTTCACTGAGTTCATCTGGAACTTCAACAGACTGAAAGCCAGGTAGGAGGATAGGAGTGTTCTGCTTCACCTGGCTCAACACTGGCCTGGAAACAGAAAGAAGCACGAGCAAACATGATTAGTCCAGACCTAGATTAAGCCGAACACTTAATGAAAACCTGATCATTAGTTTAGGTCCAGACCTAGATCAAGCCTAATGCTGACCTAAAACACTTTTAATGGATATAAACAAAACATTATTTGGCTCAAACTTTAACTTCTAAATGTAGATTCTTACTTGAGTTCTTCTGGGTAGACGAGGACCAAAGCGTTAGCGAAGGTTGCGTTCCAGAACTGTGTGACGAGGGAGCGGATGTGCTTTCGCCGGTGGAGGAACAGGACACAGAGCAGGGGGGACAGCAGGGACAGCAGCTCATCATCATAGGCCAGGGCGGAACATGTCTGCAGGCAGCCCAACAAATCAACCAGGAGCTTCTCCAGCTGGAAGAACGGGGACACGACCACCCAGACAAAAAGGATTGGTTAAAGAGCTGAAGCTTGCAAAGAAAGCATAGCCAATACTTCTATAATATTAGTGCAGTAGTTTATATAGAGAAACATTTCAAATCAAATCTTAATTTTCACATGCACTGAATACTGTAAGGTGTAGACCTTACAGTGAACTTAGTGACTGTACATTTGTTTATCCCATGTGTAACTCTTTGCATTGCTTTATCTCGGCCAGGTCGCAGTTGTAAATTAGAACTTATTTTTATCTGGCCTACCGGGTTAAATAAAGGTGGGGGAAAAATGCTTACTTACAAGCCCTTAACCAACAATGCAGATCAAGAATTAGAGTTAAGAAAATATGTACTAAATAGAAAGTAACAAAAACAACGAGGTTATATACAGGGGGTACCAGTACCGAGTCAATGTGTGGGGGTACAGGTTAAGCTGTTAAGGAGACGTTTGGACAAAAAGAAAATGGTAAACATTTGAACACACCTTTGCTCCAAGACTTGAGGTGGATTTCGGCTGCTCATTTGGAGTCCTCCCAGGCTGCTCATAGAGGGCTGTGAGGGGCAGTGTGAGAGAGGCCAGGGCCTCCTGGATGGCTGTAGCCAGGGCCAGATTAGAGAACAGGGTAGAGAGGATGGAGACCAGGGCCAGGCCTGTACCCTCAGGGACAGTCTCAGGAGCCTCAACAGCATTAAAGGCCTCCAGGGCCTGGACCAGCAGGGTCTGGAAGGTAGACAGGTTCCCAAGGGCTTTGCTTTTCTTACGCACCCAGGCCAGAGGGGTGTGGGGAGCTGGAAGGGACAGGAAGGTAAGCAAGGCCACTCATGCATACAAAGGATTTCTTTGGCTAAAAGCTTCTGCTTAATGAGATATCTATCTATAGATCGCTTACATTTCATCTTCTGTTGAAACTGTGAAGTGTAGGGAGAGAAGTCAGAACTCTCAACGATGACCAGGAGGATGTTAGCAACAGCATCCAACATTGACGGAACCTGGAAAAGAATCATAATACAATCAATGAATCTGAACAATGAAAACTATTGTGCAGCAGTAGAATCAATCACAGCGGAGTCAATCACCACCTTCCGGAGACACCTGAAACCCCACCTCTTTAAGGAATACCTAGGATAGGATAAAGTAATCCTTCTCACCCCCCCCCCCCTTAAAAGATTTAGATGCACTATTGTAAAGTGGCTGTTCCACTGGATGTCATAAGGTGAACGCACCAATTTGTAAGTCGCTCTGGATAAGAGCGTCTGCTAAATGACTTAAATGTAAATGTAATGTTAAATGTAATATTCTTATTCAAAGGGCTAACAATCCCAGTAAATTAGATGCGTTTGTACAGTAAGCTCTCTCCGCTCACCCTCAGGGCCGTCATGTCCAATAGGGCAGCCATTTTGCCACACAGCTCCTCACAGCAGACATTCTCCTCGGCCGTGGCCACAAGGGCAGAGCAGCAGGCAAACACCTTATACAGCCTGGACCACGTACCCAGCATGGACTTCTGGGTCACCTACAGAGGAAAGGCAGCATAATCAGTGTTTGAGATTGACCAATGGGGCTTATGTTTGTCCTATTTTGAAATGGAAATGTGCTTTTTGCAAATTCCAACTCTCCCTGAGACACCCTCGGAGAGCAGGGCCATGACCAGGGTCTGCCATTATCAACACCGACCCTGAAGAAATTAGGGTTAAGTGCCTTACTCAAGGGCACATCGGAACAAGCAACCTTTCGGTTACTGGACCATTTCCCCAAACTCGGTCCTCGGGACCCCAAGGGGTGCACGTTTTGTTTTTTCCCCCTAGTATTACACCGCTTATTCAAATAATCAACTCAACATCAAGCATTGATCATTTGAATCAGCTGTGTAGTGCTAGGGGGAAAAAAATAAACATGCACTCCTTGGGGTCCCAAGGACCGAGTTCTGAAAACCCTGCTCAAGTCGCTAGGCTACCAGGCGCCCTTGCAGTGGGACAGCACATATTTTATCATCAAATCCTCCTGCATCCCAAATAACTACTCTACTGATCAAAATATGCAAAGCACTGAATTCATTCAGTCGCCAACTATAGAAAATCCTATTGCATGGCAATCCACGTAATCTCTGAGACTCACATGTGGCAGGGCGTTGCCAGGTAGCAGGTGTGTGATGGGGAACATCAGGGCAGTGTGAACAGCACTGAAGTTGTGCTCCAGAGCATCCCCTTGGTTCACCTCATTGGTCTGACAGGGAGGGAGAAAAACCTTATTAAAACCAATATCCATAGCAAATCTCGATTTGTGAAACACATAGGTTAATAATAATTATAATAGTAGTTTGTGTCCACTTGGTGAAATTGGTCTTGCATCTCAACAAACTAGTACCATATTCAGTGCAGTTACAGGACATGTATTTACAGTGTCCACTTCATACCTGTGTGATGGTAACAGTCAGTGGGTTGACCACCACACTCCACATCCTCCACAGCTGTTCCTTATTCCCCAGAGTCCCCGCGCTGCGCCCCACCGCCCCCAGGACCGCCTCCCCAAATGCCAGAGGGGACGTGAGGCCGGAGAGACCACAGCTCACTAGGGTCTCTAAACACAGGAAAAACCTGCGGGGGTGCAGAGACAACTCAAATAGGACAGGAACAAGATACTTTTTTTTGTTGTTCACATAGTGTATGTGGACACCCCTTCAAATGAGTGGATTTGGCTGTTTCAGCTACACCCATTACTGACAGATGTATACAATCGAGCACAGAACCATACAATCGGCAGTAGAAAGGCACGTACTGAACAGCTCAGTTTGTCAAATCTTTGCCCTGCAAGAACGTCCCCGGTCAACTGCAAGTGCTGTTATTGTGAAGTAGGAACATATTGGAGCAACAACGGCTCAGCTGTGAAGTGGCAGTCCACACAAGCTCACAGAACGGGAACACCAACTGCTGAAGCGTAAATTTTTTTTTTTTTTTTTTTTTTAAAGTCTGTCCTCGGATGCAACACAGACTAACGAGTTCCAAACTGTCTCTGGAAGCAACGTCAGCACAAGAACGATTCGTCTGGAGTTGAATGAAATGGGTTTTCATGGCCGAGCACACAAGCCTAAGATAATCATACGCAATGCCAAGCGTTGGCTGGAGTAGTGTAAAGCCATGGGCCTCTGGAGCAGTAGAAACACGTCCTCTGGAGTGATGAATCACGCCTCACCATCGGCAGTCTAATGGACGAATCTGGGTTTGGCGGATGCCAGGAGAACGCTACCTGCCCCAATGCATAGTGCCAACTGTAAAGTTTGGTGGAGGAGGAATAATGGTCTGGGGCTGTTTTTCTTGGTTTGGGCTAGGCTCCTTAGTTCCAGTGATGGGAAATCTGGATGCTACAGCATACAATGACATTCAAATCAAATGTCATTTGTCACGTGACGAATACAACAGGTGTAGTAGACCTTACAGTGAAATGCTTACTTACAGGCCCTTAACAACACAGTTAAGAAAAATATGTGTTAAAGAAAGTATTTACTAAAATAAACTGTACAAATATATACATATTTTTTATAATTAAAGAGCAACAAAATAACAGTAGCGAGGCTATATACAGGGGGTATTAGTACAGAGTCAATGTGGTTGAGGTAATATGTACAGGTTAGTTGAGGTAATATGTACATGCAGGTTGAGGTAAAGTGGCTATGCATAGATAATAAAAACAGTAGCAGCAGCATAAAAATGGGGCTGGGGGGTTCAATGAAAATAGTCTGGGTAGCCATTTGATTAGCTGTTCAGCAGTCTTATGGCTTGGGGGGTAGAAGCTGTTAAGAAGCCTTTTTGGTCCTATACTTGGTGCTCCGGTACTGCTTGCCGTGCGGTAGCAGAGAGAACAGTCTATGACAAGGGTGGCTGGAGTATTTGGCCATTTTTAAGGCCTTCCTCTGACACGCCTGGTATAGAGGTCCTGGATGGCAGGAAGCTTGGCACCAGTGACGTACTGGGCCGTACGCACTACCCTCTGTAGTGCCTTGCAGTTGGAGGCCAAGCAGTTGCCATACCAGGCAGTGACGCAACCATGCTCTTGATGGTGCAGCTGTAGAATTTTTTGAGGATCTGAGGACCCATGCCAAATCTTTTCAGTCTCCTGAGGGGGAATAGGTGTTATCGTGCCCTCTTCAGATTCTAGACGATTCTGTACTTCCAACTTTGTGGCAACAGTTTGGGGAAGGCCCTTTCCTGTTTCAGCAAGACAACACCCCCGTGCACAAAGCGAGGTCCATACAGAAATGGTTTGTCGAGATCAATGTGGAAGAACTTGACTGGCCTGCACAGAGCCCTGAACTCAACCCCATCAAACAGCTTTGGGATGAATTGGAACGCAGACTAGGAGCCAGGCCTAATCACCCAACATCAGTTCCTGACCTCACTAATGCTCTTGTAGCTGAATAAGTCCCCGCAGCAATGTTCCAACATCTAGTGGAACGCCTTCCCAGAAGAGTGGGGGATGTTATTGCAGCAAAAGGGGGACCATCTCCATATGAATGCCCATGGTTTTGAAGATGTTCGACAAGCAGATGTCCACATACTTTTGTAGTGTCCCATGTGGCTCAGTTGGTAGAGCATGGCGCTTGCAACACCAGGGTTGTGGGTTTGATTCCCACAGGGGACCAGTATTAACAAATATGAAAGTGTATGCACTCACGTAAGTCGCTCTGGATAAGCGCGTCTGTGAAATGACAAATGTAGTGTGCGATGGGTTTTGCCTACCTTCCTGAATGAGAGTCATTATGGATAAGATGACTAATATGTAAATATATTCCCAAGCATAGGAACACACTGGGATACTCCGTTCTATGTATTCTTCAGATTCACTACATATTCTATGCACACTGTCCATAATGTCTACACATCCCACACACAGAACTCAGACATCGTCCGTCCTTATATTTCTTCATTCAATATTTTTTTAAATATTTTTTTAACTTTTTAATATTCGTGTGTGTAAATTTTGCTACACCCGCAATAACATCCACGACCAATAACATTTGATTTGACTAATGCTGGTTGCAAAAAAATCAAGGAACAATTATTTTAGTTTCTGATTTGTTTCTGGTTGGACAGAGGAAAAGAACCGACCTCTCATCTTCTACGAACCCTCCCACCAGACTGCTGTTGTAGAACAGGAGAATCAGGAACAGAGCCGGGGTTCCCTGGGGGCAGAAATGGAGGAGTAAGAGAAGAGACCAAGTAACCACACCAGGCCAAGGACCACACAGCATTCAGAACACTAATTGAGGAACAGACATTTCCTAAGAGCCCCATATCAAAGACTGCAGGATGTTAATTTACACTGCCCTAGAGAATACATCTTTATAGAGCAGGTTACAGGGTTGTCATCCCTATGGCATCATAAGTGTCTACAGCCATGTATCAACTAAAATCATGAACCTTCTACATTTCAGCTTTCATGGGTCCGATTTATTTCAGATTTATCATTTGCAACAGAGGACAGAGCCAGAACTAGCAGGGAGCGACTGGATGGACAGATTGTATTTAAATGTAAATGATGTAACCCAATGTCCAGGAAGAGAGAAGCTAGACACTCACGTTCAAAAGATCCATTTTGCCCACTTGGTAAGAGGCAGATCCCAGTATCCTTTGAGGGATACCCTTCACTGTCATTTCCAGCAGACTCTGCATACAGAGAAACAAGGGAAAGAATACAAGGAAAGGGTTAAACAGGCTTAAATAAACAAAGAGGAGCATTTTAGGACATTGAGTTCCTCAATGCAACATGAACCACTAACACAGGCTAGCAGCAGACAAGCAGACATGTTTGAAGAATAGAGATAGGTCTTACCAGAGCCCTGTGTGCAGGGAGGGCCTCTGAGGAGATGATGCTCTGTAGAGCCTGTAGCAACAGGGGGAGGAGCTCAGAGCCCTGGCGCTCTTTCTTATGGCCAGCTGTCACATAACAAAGGTACAAGGGACAGGAGGATAGACGTTTGAAGACACCAGGGCGTTTTCTCAAGTCGCCTTTCCTCAATTCCTCACATCCACACTCCGAGCCACCTCAAAACGCATTGGCGGAAAAGGTCATCGAACACATTTTGAACAGTAGAAACTAAACATAGAAAATAATTTCTGTCATTTCTTTGAATGGTCATTACTGGGGACTGGCCCCTCAGATTTCATTCCTCGTCAGTGGTTCCAAACCCGAAGGTCCGGTCAGACTTAAACTGACGACAGTGGGGTTGGACCTGCGGTGGGGGAGGCTTGGGTCTTTCAGCTCCAACACCTGACAGACAAGACCCAGGCCCAGCTGTGGTACTCTGTGTGGGGCCGCAGGGCTGACCCATGGCAGGAAGGGTCAGCCAACTGAGCAGCAGCCACAGAACATTGACCATTTTTAGCTGACTAAATGAAGATGAGTGAGGTTAAACTGTACGGCGTTAATTATCCAGCAGAGTGGGGCACGCAGCTTGGGGCTCCATCACTCCTATATTCCAGTAATAGCACATTTTCACTGGTCAACTTATCACCAAACCCTTACATTTGTTGAATTAGCTGTGCCAGTGTTACAATACATGAAGTAAGTAGAACGGCTGGGGACGCTGTAGGAGAGGATTGAGAAACACTTAGGAGGAGTTAGCCAAGGCTGAAACTAACAGACGAGTGACTTAGGTTAGTGTTTCCTGGACGGCCTGCAGGCTTACATCATGATGGGGTTTATTCTGTAACTCTAATCACTAACAGGCCCTCCACTTTTTAACAGCATGCAATCTGTTCTGTGGGGGGTGATGTGGTTGACTTTGGCTGGTACTCACCAGCATCAATCGTTGTGATTACGAAACTGACAAGGTTCCTCCATATAAGGGCAAGCAAGGCATCTGCAGGGGAGAGAAAACACGCAAGTCACCCCACATGAAGTGGCCGTCATTCAAACCCCTACGCATGCACTTCTACACAAAACACACAATTCTTCCTTCCAACTCCCTCTACCCCACGCAGTGACTCTCAGAAACTGTTTCCAATCACTCGTCCATGTGAGGGAGCCTCTCTAAGCTAGCAAGTCATGCCAGAGCTATCCTATCCCCTTTGTGGCGAGAGCACTGAGCATGAACACGCACATCTCTAGAGGCTGGCGCCTCGGCTCCTGGAGGAAGGCCAGCTGAAGTCATTTTCATTGTAGCACAATAACCTTGATCCTGTGAATAGGTTTGTTCTTTTAGTTGCTCATTCCTACAGAACATTTAAATTACACTAGACAGGGTAACTATGAGAGGATTATAGTATACCACTACATCAGAGGTGGGATTTGGGCTCCTACAATGTGAATGGTATAGGAGAGTCTGAAATGGTTGTTTTTCATAGTGGCAGGAAGTTAGGCCTACATGTTTCCTAACTGGACTACAGGGGATTTGTGCCCTCTTCCCAACTAGCTGCCTGGCAGTGGAAGAACCTGATACACACTCCGAGGCTGGCTCTGAACATGTTTGGAATAGTCATAGCCATTATGGCTGCCATAGAGCCTATGCTAATATCAGTTGCAGTGAGATATTTGAGAGCAGGTAGGTACCTGGGGCATCTTTGCCGATGCAGATGAAGCTGTCGCGGACTGCGGAGATAAGCAAAGAGCCGTGCTTGGTGAAGGAGGGGGGGCTGGACAGGAAGGGGTGAACCAGAGGTTCTGCCAAAACAATACAGGAGAGTCATTTCAGAGAACCAGGCAAGCCGTTTCCAACTGGAACATATTTATCTGATGCATAAATCGTTTATTTAAATTGTATTTATTAACTAGGCAAGTCAGTGAAGGACAAATTCTTATTTACAATGAGGACCTAGAAAAGGCAAAAGGCCTCCTGCGGGGACGGTGGATTAAAAATACAATACAAATATAGGACAGAACACATCACAACAAGAGACACCACAACATAAAGAGACCTAAGACAACATAGCAAGGCAGCAACACATGACAACAGCATGGTAGCAACGCAACATGGTAGTAGCACAAAATATGATACAAACATTATTGGGCACAGACACCACCACAAAGGGCAAGAAGGTAGAGTCAACAATACATCACACAAAGCAGCCACAACTATCAGTAAGTGTGTCCATGATTGAGTCTTTGAATGAAGAGATTGAGATAAAACTGTCCAGTTTGAGTGTATTGTTGCAGCTCGTTCCAGTCGCTAGCTGCAGAGAACTGAAAAGAGGAGCGACCCAGGGATGTGTGTGCTTTGGGGACCTTTAACAGAATGTGACTGTTGTATGTGGAGGATGAGAGCTGCAGTAGGTAGAGAGGGGAGTGAGGCCTAGGTTTACTGTAAAGGCATTGGCATGTGTGAAAGGTGTGTGTCATCCAGCTACAATACAATGTTGTCTCCACCTTCTTGCCCTTTGTGCCATTGTCTGTGCCCAATAATGCTTGTACCCTGTTTTGTGTTGCTGCCATGCTGTGTCGTCTTAGGTCTCTCTTTTTGTAGTGTTCTCTCGTCGTAATGCATGTTTTGTCCTATATTTATAATCCCAGCCGCCGTCCCCGCCAAAGGCTTTTTGCCAGGCCGTCATTGTAAATAAGAATTTGTTCTTAACTGACTTGCCTAGTTAAATAAAAGTAAAAAAATATCAGAAGTTTACATACACTTAGTTTGGGGTCATTAAAACTTGTTTTTCATCCACTCCACAAATTTCTTGTTAACAAACTATAGTTCTGGCATGTTGGTTAGGACATCTACTTTGTGCATGACACAAGTAATTTTTCCAACAATTGTTTACAGACAAATTATTTCACTTATAAATTCACTGTATCACAATTCCAGTGGGTCAGAAGTTTACATACACTAAGTTGACTGTGCCTTTAAACAGCTTAAATTCCAGAAAATGACGACATGGCTTTAGAAGCTTCTGATAGGCTGATTGACATCATTTGAGTCAATTGGAGGTGTACCTGTGGATGTATTTCAAGGCCTACCTTCAAACTCACTGCCTTTTTGCTTGACATCTTGGGAAATCAAAAGAAATCATCCAAGACTTCAGAGAAAAAAATTGTAGACCTCCACAAGTCCGGTACATCCTTGGGAGCAATTTCCAAATCCCTGAAGGTACCACATTCATCTGTACATACAATAGTACGCAAGTATAAACACCATGGGACCACGCAGCAGTCATACTGCTCAGGAAGGAGATGCGTTCTGTATCCTAGAGATGAACGTACTTTGGTGCGAAAAGTGGAAATCAAATCCAGAACAGCAACAAAGGACCTTGTGAAGATGCCGAGGAAACAGTTTTTTCTTTTTTTAAGCATCTACAGTGGGGCAAAAAAGTATTTAGTCAGCAACCAATTGTGCAGGTTCTTCCACTTAAAAAGATGAGGCCTGTAATTTTCATCATAGGTACACCAGTTGGTGACTGGTGCACTTCACAAAATAGATGGCATCATGAGGTAGGAACATTATGTGGATATATTGAAGCAACATCAAGACATCAGTCAGGAAGTTCAAGCTTGGCTGCAAATGGGTCTTCCAAATGGACAATGACCCCAAGCATACTTCCAAACTTGTGGCAAAATGGCTTAAGGACAACAAAGTCAAGGTATTGGAGTGGCCATGACAAAGCCCTGACCTCAATCCCATAGAAAATGTGTGGGCAGAACTGAAAAAGCATGTGCTAGCAAGGCGGCATACAAACCTGACTCAGTTACACAAGCTCTGTCAGGAAGAATGGTCCAAAAAATAAAGGCAATGATACCAAATACTAATTGAGTGTATGTAAACTTTTGACCCACTGGGAATGTGACGAAAGAAATAAAAGCTGAAATAATTCTCTACTATTATTCTGACATTTCACATTCTTAAAATAAAGTGATGATCCTAACTGACCTAAGACAGGGAATTTTTACTAGGATTAAATGTCAGGAATTGTGAAAAACTGAGTTTAAATGTATTTGGCAAAGGTCTATGTAAAACTTCGACTTCAACTGTATATATAAAACATTTACAAACATCACTGAGTACTGATTAACGACTGAGGCTGTGACATCATTACATGAACAATTTAGCTCTTAACTTCTTGGTGACAGGGGGTTAATCAATATTTTCATGTCCGGATGAAATGCGTGCCCAAATTCAACTGCCTGCTACTCATCCCCAGAAGATAAGATATGCATATTATTAGTATATTTTGATAGAAACTTCAGAGTGTTTTCTAAAACAGTTTGAATCATGTCTGTGAGTATAACAGAACTTATGTAGCAGACAAAACATTCCAATTTTTGTTTTGTTTTTTAGGTCACTCTTTTCAATGTGTTTTCATTGGGAATCCAGATTTCTAAAAGGGACCTTCTTGCAGTTCCTACCGCTTCCACTGGATGTCACCAGTCTTTACAAATTGGTTGAGGTTTTTCCTTTGTGTAATGAAGAAGCCCGGTTCAAAACGAGGGTCACTTCAAGTGTACTGTTAGATAGAGCCGCGTGACCAGAAAGGTAGCGTCAGTTTGTTTTCTTCCTGTATTGAACACAGAACACAGATCATCCCGTCTTCAATTTGATCGATTATTTACGTTAAAAAAATAATTTTGTTGTTGTAATTGTAATACAAAAGTAGTTTGAAATGTTTTGGCTAAGTTTTACAGGTAACTTTTGAGATATTTTGTAGTCACGTTGCGCAAGTTGAAACCGGTGTTTTTCTGGATCGAATGCGCCAAATAAATGGACATTTTGGATATATATCGACAGAATTAATCAAACAAAAGGACCATTTGTGATGTTTATGGGACATATTGGAGTGCCAACAGAAGAAGCTCAAAGGTAAGGCATGATTTATATGTCTGCATTTTGTGTTGAACCTGCAGGGTTGAAATATGTTCTTTCTCTTTTTTACAGAGGTGCTATCCTCAGATAATAGCATCGTTTGCTTTCGCCGAAAAGCCTTTTTGAAATCTGACATGTTGGCTGGATTCACAACACGTGTAGCTTTAATTTGGCATCTTACATGTGTGATTTCTATACTAATTTAATTGAATTTGGCACTCTGCATTTTCTCTGGCTTTTGGCCAAGTGGGACGCTACCGTCCCACATATCCCAGAGAGGTTTACCAGAGCGACTTCGTTCAGTGCATTCAACTAAAGTAGGTAAAACCATCACGTCTCTCACCCAGGCTGAGCGTCAGTTGGTTCTTGGCAGCGGCGGCGGTGACCTCTGACCCCATGAAGTAGTGCAGCAGCATCTCTAATCCCAGCAGCTGTATAGAGGGGTAGGCCTGGCCCGCCACCACACTGCAGTTCAGGCTCAAACGAGGCATCACCGTAGGGCTGGAGAAGGCTGGGGCACCTGGTGGGGCGGGGGACAGAGCAACAAAGGTGAACAAATTCCGTTATCAATTAAAAAGTGACATTTAGAACATTTTTACATCCAACGTTTCCACAATTATCTGGTGGCACTTTTCAGGTAAATCCAAGAAGACCATTCAAGAGAGCTTTTCTATGTTCTGCATTCTAGGCAAGAGAATTATATAATGAAATGACATACTTGTATCACACATGCATGCCAATTATGAGAACAAACAGCTAGAAGCAGTCAATGTTCCATAGTACTAGCAAAGTACTAAGAGAAAAGACAATGGAAGACAGTAAGACATGAATAGTTGTAGGTATAGTGGTCCCCACAGTAAGACTACCAGTTTTATGTGTACTGGTCCCCACAGCACTGTTCTGAATGGAGCTCCGGGCTGGTGTAGTTGGGAAGGCAGAGTCAGTGCCCAGGGTGCACTGGAGGAGAGGAACACCAACCTGACAACACCAAGACTATTTGTCAGCAACACAAGACAGCTCTCGAGCAGGCCATTTCCAATCACAAAACAAAGATTAACGCTCTATCCACCTCTCACACAAGATGACAATTTATGACAAGATCGAATCTCAAACTTAATTTCAATTACATTTTATAATGGGCCTAATTTATTAACTTAATCTCGTTCCTTAATAACAAATCCTGCTTGGATTCTGAATGCATCAAGTCATGTTTGATAATTCGGCATACACGTAACAAAACACTTTATAGGCATTTTTCCGCAAAAACATTCAAACGGACACATAATATCAAACCAATACAAATGAAAATCCCTTTTTGTACCTGTTCAAAGTGTGCAGGCAGGTTGGGTCCCAGTTTGACCACCAGGTACCACCAGACCTCCAGCTTGGTGAGCAGCAGGGCCTCAGTCCTCACCTGGATGGAGCGGAGGGGCTGCAGCAGCAACTTTAGCCGCTTGGCACTGCACAGGATCTCTACAGCACGGGAGATAGGTCAGTCAATCACTTTACAAAGAATCTGACACTATACAGTCTACTCTAATCCGAGTAAGTGTTCTCTACAGCAAAGAGTGCATGAAGAGAGAGGAGTGGATGTCAACCAGAGTATTTAGTTTGCCACACACTTTCTGTTGTACAGCCCTCCATTAAGTTCTGTCTAAACAAAGCAACCGGTCAAAAAGACTTGAAGAAGTAATGGCACCCTGTTGTATTGTGTTTTTCCCACCTGGATTGAGGGAGAAGTTGTCTATGAGGCTCTTCCAGGCGATGAAGGCGATCTTCTTGATGTTGGGGGAGGAGCTACGGAAGCCCAGTTCCTCCAGGCCAAGCAGGGAGTTGATGAAGGGACCACCTCTATGGAGCAGCTGGGGGATCAGGCCAAATACTGACTGTCAATGGTCATAGACAAGGACATGTGTCTTTTCCCAACTCTCCACCGATACAAGGTATGGAGGAACCAATAGTGTTGTATGAAATTAATTCATTACACTCCTGAGAGCCTTACATGTAAGCATCTCCTGAGGATTCAAACCATGCAGCCTCACCTTCCCTAGGAGCCTGACAAACAACGGCCAGAGTTTCAGAACATTGGTCTCGTTCTTCGTAGAGAACAGTTTCTGGAGCTCTGGGATGAGTTTCTGGAGCGAAACAAGAACAACTGTCAGATTGTGAAGAAATTAGCATCAAAAGAGTTTCTGAACCTTCCATTTATCCAAAGCAACTTGCTAAAAACATATGCACTCACTGTATTGTAAGTGTGTGTGAGTGGCAGACAGTAGAGGGCATGTATTTAGATTTAATCATTTAAATACATATGGCTCTAGTAGAGAGTATAAAGACACTCACAGAGGACATGATGGGTTCTATGATGGCTGCCACCTCTTTCTGTTTCTCCATTAGTAGAGGCAGACCCATCTCCAGGGCTGCTGCCGCCCGCAGGCGCACTTTAGAGGCTGAGTGGACCACCAGAGGGATGACCAGCTTGGCCCACTGCACTGCACACTCACCCATCTGGGCTGGGGTCTGGTCCAGCAACCTACACACAGACAGAGGGGCAAGACAGAGAAAGAGCTGATGATCACTGAAATACTGTCAAGACAGTCTTTTCCAGACCGGAGAGCTATGAGCACTATCCAAAATAAATACAATGTTAAGCAAGGTAGACTACAATAACATCCATCTGCTTAGTGGCAGGGTTATCATACTGAACCATTAAATTGTGCATTCCTAAATGAGAGTCATAGCCAATCAAAGCTATTGATTCCAGGGTAGGAGGGTACATGTACAAAAACTGGGTGTTTTAGTTTACCTTATGATAACATTCAACGACTCATGCTCCATGACAACAGACTGGATGTCTTCTCTAGTCCGTACACACTCCAGGGTTCTCAGAATCTCTGGCACCATCTTAGCCACCACCTCTGGAGGGAAGTTCTGTTTGGAGATGACCCATAACGCTCTGGTGCATGTGTTCTTGTCGGTAGACTTCACCACCAGAGAGGAAAGAGCTGACAGTAGCTCCTCTGCAAAATTAGCTGGAGAAAGAGAAAGCCAAAGAAAACCCTGTTTCAAATGATGTGATCTCCATTCTTACCAGGCTTATTTAACTTTTAATGGAGAATCTGAATTGCTGATTTTTATCCATCAGTTAAACAAGTCCCATGTAAACATATGAAGAATTCTACTTGTTCAGTACCTGGGATAGCTGAGGCGACATGGGCATGGAACACACAGAACCCCAGGGCCTGTAGTGCAGCCTGGCTCAGCTCTGCATTCTGACTGGCGATATGGGTCTAAAACAACATGACAAAAACATAACATTCATGACAATCCTTTAGTCAACGAGATGTTCACATTTTTCCTTCAGAAATCTCCTTCATATAAAGCATGCACTCACCTGGAAAGTTCTACCCAAACGTGAAAAGTTCTTTACAACGGCAGGGAGAAACTGTGTTCCATCATCCCCACTGAGACGACTGAAGACAAAGCAGAGCCAGCATTTAGGATGGAAACCGACGTCTTTATAAGTGTTGCAGATCTACCCACTACCTCAGCTCATTAGAGAAAAACATACACCTGACATGCATATCGATCAGCATCTAGGGATAACGAGGTCATCATAGGCTGCCTATGTCCATCTAAAGCACCTACTTGACAATGGTGAGGTAGGCGTCTGTCTGCTCCGGCTGACCGGCTGTGATATCCTCCAGAGATTCCAGCAGAGGGAGGAGACTGGAGCTGGTCAGGGGCACCGTCGCCATCATCCTGGTTCCTCTCACACCTGTGGTGATCATAAAATTATCAGCCGGTGATTGTCATGCAAATAACTACCTGTCTCACGGTACTTAACGTTAATTAACAAACAAGGTCATAGCATTTCCTGGCTTCCAGGCATAGCCTACAAGACACTGATGCGGACCTTAGGAACATCTACATTTAAAAAAGTAAATAAATCAATTTAATATAGCCCACACCATCACAATAAATCCATTATTTATTTTAGACAGGTCTAAAAAATACAAAGAAAATGTCGGCCATTTCTGTCATCCTTATGTTAGGCCCTGATCTGGCTATGCCATATGGCTGTGGGATACACTAGTTCATTTAGCAGACAAGATTCTCGTGGTATTATTTTACACTTAACAAAAATATAAAATGCCACATGCAAAGTGTTGGTCCCATGTTTCATGAGCTGAAATATCCCAGACATTTTCCCACACACACGTCTCTAATTGTTTTTACATCCCTGTTAGTGAGAATATCTTGTTTGCCAAGATAATCCACCCACCTGACAGGTGTGGAAAATCAAGAAGATGGTAGCTGTGGGGTTATGGTGTGGGCAGGCATAAGCTAAAGACAACAAACACAATTCCATTTTAATCGATGGAAATTTGAATGCCCAGAGATACCGTGATGAGATCCTGAGACCCATTGTCGTGCCATTCATCTGCCGCTATCACCTCATGTTTCAGCATGATAATTCACAGCCCCCCATGTCACAAGGATCTGTACACAGTTCCTGGAAGCTGGAAATGTCCCAGTTCTGCCATGGCCTGCATACTCAGACATGTCACCCATTGAGCATGTTTGGGATGCTCTGGATTGACGGGTAAGGCAGCGTTTTCCAGTTCCTGCCAATATCCAGTAACTTTGCACAGCCATTAAAGAAGAGTGGGACAACATTTCACAGGCCAAAATCAACAGCCTGATCAACTCTATGCGAAGGAGATGTTGCAGTGCACGAGGCAAATGGTGGTCACACCGGATACTGACAGATTCTGATTTACACCCCTAATTGTTTTTTAAGGTGTCTGTGACCTGCATGTTTATTCCCAGTCATGTGAAATCCATAGATTAGGGCTTAAAGAATGCATTTCTATTGACTGAGATCCTTATATGGACTGTAACTCAGTCAAATCTTTGAAATTGTTGCATTTAGATTTTTGTTCAGTGTATATTATTTTATAGTAAGAAGAATACAATTGAACATAGCTGATTAAAAGAGAAGAGGTATTATCCCCAACCGATTTCCGAGGGAGAGTATTCTGACTATATCGAGCATTTGTGTGAGTAGAATGATTAGGGGCACAGAAGTCACTGGAATTGTGTAATCCAACCAAATTCAAAGTTCAGGCATAGAAGTAATAGATTGGCTTAGTCCACTATAATCGAAAGCAAAAATTCTGTGTTGAGTGGTTAAACAAACCGGTCCTCCTCCATTTGTTTTTTTACGGCTGTGATACAAACATCAGGCTGTGTTTTCAGTACATTCCAAGGCAGCATGACGCGACACTAATGATGATTTGAAAAAAAAAGTGCATGCAAAACCAGAGCTCTGCTGTTTCTCTTGTGCAGGTTGCACACAATTCAGTCATTGTCTTTGTACTGTTCGCCCGTGGGAATCGAACCCACAACCCTGGCCTTGCAAGTGCCATGCTCTACCAACAGACGCACGACAGTCACTATTTATCATTGTTGGGTCATTGCTACTTAAGTTCTTTTTTGGATAATCATTTCCTACTCCAGTTTATATGGACATTATATTCTATTTGTGTCTCTCCTCATAAGACTATTATATGAACAACGTAGTTTTTATTGATCTTTGTCAGAGTAGGCTACCTTGTAATTTGTCAAATTAAAAAAGATTCTGCTAATGTCTCCAGTCAAAGTGTAGTAGAATTGCATGAAATGTGTTTATAAAAAGGCCAGAAACTTCTGATATAGCATATACCGTAATTTCTGGACTATTAAGCGCACCTGAATATAAGCCGCACCCACTGAATAAAAAAACATGTATTTTGTACATAAATAAGCCGCACGTCTATAAGCCGCAGGTGCCTACCGGTACATTGAAACAAATTAACTTCACACAGCCTTTAAACGAAACACGGCTTGTAACAAAAATAAATAGGCTCACTATCTTCCTCCTCCTGTGCACGGAAACCACTGAAGTCATCTCCTTCGGTGTCGGAGTTGAATAGCCTCAGAATTGCTTCATCCGATGTTGGATCGTTTTCATTGTCGCTCTCGTCACTTTCATCCTGAGGCAAATTCCCCCCTGAGCTCATGCTGCCCTCTTCAACACGCAGCAGTCCAGCCTTTTCGAAACCCGTTGATGATAGTGGATTTTTTGACAATGCTCCACGCTGTCAGGACCCACTGGCAGACTTGACCATAAGTTGCTCTTCGCATGAAGCCCGTTTTAGTGATTTCTCCCCACTTGTCATCCAAGCCTCCCACTGAACACGGAGCGCCACCTTAAATGCACGATTTACACAGATGTCGAGTGGCTGCAAATACTTTGTTGTGCCCCCAGGAATCACAGCTGGAATGGAGTTTGTCCTCGATGGCTTCTTTCACAGAATCTGTTGTGGGCCCTCATGCTGTCCATCACGAGCAATGCCTTGTTCTTGAGAAAGAATCCTCCCGGTCGCTTGCCGTAACACTCCGTATGCCATTCATGCATTAGGCCTTCCGTCATCCATCCTTTCTTGTTGACTTTCATAACAATTCCTCTCGGGAATTTCTCTTTTGGCATCGTCATGCGTTTAAAAATCAACATCGGCGGAAGCTTTTCTCCCGATGCCGTGCAGCTCAGAACACAGGTGAAGTGCGTTTTTTCATGCCCAGTTTTCAGCGTGACGGATGATTCGCCTTTCCTGTTGACAGTCCGAGTGAGAGGCAGGTCTAACGTCAGAGGAACCTCATCCATATTCATGATGTCGTGCGGGCCGATGGAAAGCTCCGCTATCTTTGCATCAGTGAATTTCCGGAAGTTTTAAACTTTTTCCTCATAGTCGGGAGGGAGCTGCTGACACACTCGTCCGTACCCTGATGGACAGGCACGTATCATAAATCTTAGACACCACGATGGTCCAACTCTACAATCCTCAAACTTCATTGCGGTGGCGATTGTTTTGGCTTTCAGTCGGATCTGCACAGTTGAAACACCTCGGCCGTCTGCTCTCTGTGTGTTGACCCAGTCTTCAAGCTCATTTTCTAGTTCGGGCCATCTGCTTTTCTTCCCTCTAAAAGCTTTTGTTGTCTTTTTGCCGTTTCCAACGTCTTATCGACTCGTTAAGGCCAAGCTCCCGTGCAGCAGCTCTATTTCCTTTTCCAACAGCCAGATCGATCGCCTTCAACTTGAAAGCTGCATCATATGCAATTCTCTGTGTCTTTCCCATGATGAGGGTGACAAAATGACTACCGTAATCAGAATGATGGGAAGTTTGAGCGCGCTCGATTTACGTCACTTTATGTGACGGTGCTCAGTTTTTTGGCGGCATGAATTTTGTGAAAGCAGGAAAAATCCATAAATTAGCCGCGTCATTGTATAAACAGCGAGGTTCAAAGCGTGGGAAAAAAGTAGTGGCTTATAGTCTGGAAATTACGGTAACCTACTCTATATATGCACTCAACCATGCATTGAAGTCTTTTTCTGCAAACAGTGAGTGTGTTATATTAGCCTAAATTATGACTAGTGTGCTATCTTACATAAGTCTGCAAATGCAAGGATACATGGAATGCTATATTATAAAAGGTAGGCTTCCCCAAACTTGAAACTCATGTTCCAGATATACCAGGTAGGCTACACTGTTTGTAAAGCAGATTCATGTGTTAATTTTAAGAACTGAGCCATAAATACAGCAGAATGAGAAAGTTGGCATCTTCTTTCAAATAGTGGCCAGTCAAAACTGTTTTCACACACGATCGGCAATGACCCAGCTTTTTATCTTCCCAGTAAAGCATTAAAAACAATCAAGCAACCCAGAAAAGTGCTAAAAATAGCCCATACTAACATATGTAACCTGAGAAACAAGGTCCATGAAGTCAATAACTTGCTTGTAACCGATGTCATTCATTTTCGGACTCTCTCTGAAACTCTCTTTGATGATACACTGGTAGCAATACATGGTTATAACATCGACCTGAAAAGACAGAAATGCCAACAGAGGCGGTGTTGCCGTCTATATTCAGAACCACATTCCAGGAAAGCTGAGAGACGATCTAATGTTAAATGCTGTTGAAGTAATATGGCTACAGGTTTATCTGCCTCACCTAAAGCCCATTCTTGTGGGAAGCTGCTATTGACCATCAAGTGCTAACAGTCAGTATCTGGATAATATGTGTGAAATGCTTGATAATGCATGTGATCAACAGAGAAGTAGATTTTCTGAGATATTTAAATATTGACTGGCTTTCATCAAGCCACCCACTTCAGACTGTAACCAGTGGCTGCAACCTGGATCAGGTTGTCAGTCAACCTACCAGGGTAATTACAAACAGCACAGGAATTAAATCAACATGCATTGATCACGTTTACTAATGCTGCAGATATTTGCTTTATAGCATGTATCCAAATCCATATAATGTAGTTATCACAATATAATAGCCATATGTAGGAAAACCAAAGTTCCAAGTTTCTAATATAGTGTGTAAGAGGTCATACAATAAGTTTTGTAGTGATTCATTTTTTTTTTACTAGGCAAGTCAGTTAAGAACAAATTCTTATTTTCAATGACGGCCTAGGAACAGTGGGTTAACTGCCTGTTCAAGGGCAGAACGACAGATTTTGTACCTTGTCAGCTCGGGGATTTGAACTTGCAACCTTTCGGTTACTAGTCCAATGCTCTAACCACTAAGGCTACCCTGCCGCCCCCGTATGTTGATGTAAAGAATATTTGCTTGTCTGTGGTGTGTAATGAGGGGCAACAAGATGCTGCACTTGACGCATTTATGAAACGACTTATTCCAGTTACTAATAAGCACACAACCATTAAGAAAATGACTGTAAAAACTGTTAAATCCCCTTGGATTGATGAATTGAAAAATGGTATGGTTGAGAGGGAAGATGCAAAAGGTATGGATAGCAAATTAAGTCTGGCAGCCCAATTGATTGGCCAACGTACTGCAAATTAAGAAATAATGTAAGTAAACTAAATAAATTAACTACATTATGAAACAAAGATCAATTATATTTAACAAATTATAAAAAATGTAAAGATAAAACATTAAATGAAATTTTGGGGAAGAAAAGCCAACTCTGCTCGTTCATTCATTCATTGAATCAGATGGCTCATTCATCACAAAGCCCACTGATATATTGCAAACTATTTTAATTACTTTTTCATTTGATAGATATGCAAAATTAGGGATGACATGCCAGCAACAAACGCTGACACTACATATCCAAGAATATCAGACCAAATTATGAAAGACAAGAATTGTACTTTTGAATTCTGTAGTCAGTGTGGAAGAGGTGAAAAAAATGCATTAGCTAGCAGCTGGTCAATATACAGGACATCTACACAAGCGTAATACTGTAACTTAATTCTAAAAATAGAGATCAACTCTAACTTACCTTAAGTTTACAAACACTAGCCAAGGAAAAATAGTTAACGTTAGCTAGCTAACTACAACATACCGTCAGGCAACGTGGCAAACACATGGCTAGGGTTGGTTTGATGTTCAACAATTTTGCAAACTACGATCAAACGATATAGCTGACAATGGTCAAGAATACCGGTAGTTTGCTAACTAGTCCTCAATCAAGATAGTTGGCTAGCATACAAGTGCAGTCAATTCACTTTCACTGATCGAACTGGTTAGCTAGCTAACTAACTAGCTAGCCACTAAATGTGTTAGCTCACTAGCTTACCTAGCCATCTAATATCAATACTAACTATAGGTATATTCCCAATTTACTAAATCATTTTGAAAGACAGCACTGTCAAAACCAATACTAGTAATTGCAATTTCCAAAGAGTATTTGTTCTTATAGCAAGTCACTCCCTCCGCTAGCGCGAAAATAAACACAAACAAAACGCAGCCAGATGCACTTCCTTACCTTAGTACTCCTGATAGAATACAAACGATCAAATAAAAGTATACCATGAACGCCACAAATATACTGCAAGTATAACCGATATTATCTTATTTGGGGTGTTTCATTTCTCGCCGATTATCAGTGTAGTTGTCACCACCCGCGAAAATGCTGGCGCGAAACTAGCACGCTGTGCAAATAAACTTTGACCCAAAGTAAGGACTGCCCACTCTGCATTTTTGTACCCCTCATTAATTCTCTGTTTCTCGAAAAACTTTGATCATAATTTCAAACTGTGTCCACATTTCACATATCTGAACAGGGGGTATTATCAGTATATTATACACATAGCAATATATCCAAATATTCTTTCAACTAAAGGTTTCCTCTTTCAAATGTGATATCTTTCTCTTCTTGTAATGTAGGGTAGGCAATATATTTTTTATTAAAAAGCATATCCTGCACATGCCCTTTTTTATGTTAGTCTACATTTGCAGAATAATATAGCCTATATCCAAAGATACTGATAACTAACTCCCTATTCATCTGCGCTATATAAGCCTAATAAGGTGACTGGAATTGCGTGTTGCCTTTCCACATCTTTTCATTGACAGTAACCACAATTCCATCCATAGTTTTTATGCAGCAAAGTTATACCATATAAAACAGGACTTTCTGTCAAATTGTATAAATGCTGACAGATAATCTGTTCCTTTGACATGATGGGATATTTTTGTGCCAGTAAAATGTATTGTGAAAACGTCTTTATGTGCAAATATTGATATGCACTGAACAAAAATATAAGCTCAACACGCAACAATTTAAAATATTTTACTGAGCTACAGTTCATATAAGGAAATCAGTCAATTGGAATAAATCAATTAGGCCTAATCTATGGATTTCACATGACTGGGAATACAGATATACATCTGTTGGTCACAGACACCTTTTAAAAAAGAAAAGTAGGGGCATGGATCAGAAGACCAGTCAGTATCTGGTGTGACCACCATCTTCCTCATGCAGCCTGACACATCTCCTTCACATAGAGTTGATCAGGCTGTTGATTGTGTCCCGTGAAATGTTGTCCCACTCCTGTTCAATGGCTGTGCGATGTTGCTGGATATTGGTGGGAACTGGAACACGCTGTCTTACATGTTGCTCCAGTGCATCCCAAACATGCTCAATGGGTGACATGTCTGGTGAGTCAGCAGGTCATTGAATAACTGGGACATTTTCAGCTTCCAGGAATTGTGTAAAGATCCTAGCGACATGGGGCCATGATTTATCATGCTGAAACATGAGGTGATGGCGGCGGATGAATGGCACATCAATGGACCTTAGGATCTTGTCACCATATATCTGTGCATTCAAATTGCCATCCATAAAATGCAATTGTGTTCATTGTCATTAGCTTATGCCTCCCCATACAATGACACCACCCCCACCACGGGGTACTCTGTTCACAACCTCGACATCAGCAAACTGCTCCCCCACCTGCCCGGTACAGTTGAAAGCAGGATTCATCCATGAAGAGAACACTTCTCCAGCGTGCCAGTGACCATCAAAGGTGAGCATTTGCTCACTGAAGTTGGTTATGATGCTGAACTACAGTCAGATCAAGACCCTGGTGAGTACGACATGCAGATGAGCTTCCTGAGACGGTTTCTGACAGTTTGTGCAGAAAGTCTTTGGTTGTGCGGGTGGCTGGTTGCAGACGATCCCGCAGATGAAGAAGCCGGATGTGGAGGTCCTGGGCTGGCTTGGTTACACAACCTTCGATGAAGCTTATGGTAGAGAAATTAATATTCAATTCTCTGTCAAAAGTTCTGGTGGACATTTCTGCAGTCAGCATGCAGTCCACTTCCATTGCATGCTCCCTCAAAACTTGAGGCATTGTGTTGTGTGACAAAACTGCACATTTTAGAGTGATCATTAATTGTCCCCAGCACAATTTGTATCTGTGAAATGATCATGCTGTTTAATCAGCTTCTTGATATTCCACACCTGTCAGGCGGATGAATTATCTTGGCAAAGGAGAAATGCTCACTAACAGGGATGTAAACAAGTTTGTGCACAACATTTGAGACAAATACGCTTTTTTTGCATATGGAACATTTCTGTGATATTTTATTTCAGCTCATGAAACATGGGACCAACATTTTACATGTTGTGTTTATATCTGTGTTCAGTGTAATAACCATCATATCGAAGTAAACTTGGAGTCACGCAAAGATATGGTGTGTGGTCCTCCCACTACAACTCATCCAGGAAAGCATGACGTTTATAAGGCTACAGATGAAATCAATTATGATGAACTTCACAGGGTGGTGAAAGTGCAAGGTGATGAGCTTGATGCTCATTTCCAATACATATTGAGGGTCTTATTCTGGTGAGATGATAATCGATGTTTGATTGCCTTTTGACAAATTAAATTAAATCTAGCTCTTTTGTCCATAATAATCTCATTTAGGCTATACATAGGCCTACGTGCGCTCTAGCCAAAATTTATAATGCAAACATTTTTGTCAGAAAACATACCATCAGTAGATTTGAAAATGCGATGGAAACCCATTTAACTTGCATTTTTTATTTGGTAAATGGGAATTTAATCACATGTGCACTACATCATCACACACAGCCGTGTATCAGCAACAAGTCAATTTGATGGAAACATCTGTTGTGGGAAAATATTTGCATTATAATCTGTCACCTCCATTCACACCTTGACTCCATTCACACCTTGATGATCATCTGAACAATGATAAGGGTAGGAAGGGACATGTGACAGAGTGAAGTACAGTAGTGAAGTACTCAACAACACTCACATAAAAATAAATACAAATCTGGGGTTCTAGGATTTACAGACATTGAAGCTTAGCCCAAAGTCATTAGGGGGGTCTGGGGGCATTCCCCCCCCCCCCCCCCCCAGAAAAAGAAATAAGGAATTTCAACAGCTAAATGCATAAATTTGGTGCACTTTGAGATGAACATTGAGAGATTACATCTTTTTCAGGTAACTTGCACCTTCCCACCTTCCACAGCAGACACTGCCAATACTCAATTACAGTTGCTACCGTGGGTCTCTCTACTCTGGAACACTCTCTACTCTTTAAATATAGACTCTGACCTGTCCAATGAGCCAAACTGAATAAAGAATCCCACAATACCCAAACACCCTCCATCTCTCGCACAAACACACACACTGTGCAGTGCATAGAATCCATAGAGCAGCTCACCCCACCTCTGCCGCTCTCCTTCGCTTTCTCTATGTCTGTTCCTGCCTCCCTTGTCTGCCCTCTTCTCTTGCTGTCTCTTAGTTTTCTTAAAAAATATATTTTTTAGCCCTTTTTTCTCCCCAATTTCATGGTATCCAATTGTCTCATCGCTGCAACTCCCTTACGGACTCGGGAGAGGTCGAGAGCCATGCGACCTCCAAAACACAACCCAACCAAGCTGCACTGCTTCTTGACACAATGCCCAATTAACCCGGAAGCTAGCTACACCAATGTGTCACCACTGTACACGGTGTCAGCGTGCACTGCTCCCAGCCCACCACAGGAGTCGCTAGTGCGTGATGGGATAAGGACATCCCTGCTGGCCAAACCCTCCCCTAACCCGGACGATGCTGGGCCAATTGTGAACCGCCCCATGGGTCTCCTGATTGCAGCCAGCTGCAACAGAGCCTGGACTCAAACCTAGAATCTCTAGTGGCACAGCTAGCACAATGCAGTGCCTTAGACCACTGCACCACTCAGGAGGCCCCATCTCTTAGTATTCTATGTTGCTGTCGCTTGTCTATCCTCCTCTCTCGTCCTGTCCTAATTGTAAAGTGTAAAAGTAAACAATTGTTTTAATAGTAAGTCACAGGCTTTTTCAACTCACCTGCAAATTCTTTGTAAACCATGTTTAACTTTTTAACAGTCTGTTAAAGGTGAAACTCTTATAATTTGTGCAAATAAATACAACTAATTAGAATCTATACAGCAGCTTGATGTGATACAGTCTACGGTGTGCTCAATCCACCTCTTCTCTCTCCATCTGCCCTCTTCTATCACTTTCTCTATGTCTTGTCTGTTGCTGTCTGTGTCGTGTCTGTTGCTGTCTCAGGTTCTTATATTTGTTACCGTCTCCTTTGTCTATCCTCTTCTGTTATGGCCTGTTCTGTTCTTCTGGTGTCTCTCTCCATCCCCTATTTTTCTGTCTAGTTTTGCAATCCAAAACGGTCAAGGGGATACTGGGGTATGTGAGGATCTGTGTTATGCACTATAGCCCGTTACCATATCATATGTGATGGAATATTATTTGCTGTTGGCTTGTGTGGGTGTGTGTGTTATGCAACATAGCTGACTTGAGACATTGTTAACAGTTTCAGGGCCATGGGCCTTTCTCGTGATGGAAAAATACAGAATAACATAAAAACGGACGCATACAGACCGTAGTGTAGGGAACAAACAGTCTTTTGTTAGATAACAGGAGCCAGGTGTGTGATAACTGTATCGAGTGTGTGAGCGCATATATATTCTACACAACTACAACGACTGACCGCTGAAGCGCCTAGGGTGATGGGACCAGCTCGTGCGCCAACAATCAACGATAGGCTGAGTGAGTTTAAACCACGCCCAGTCTCTACTCTGTGACAGGCCGGCTCGAAAGCAGGAACTACTTCTGTCAGAGTATATTATAATAACTTTGTCAGGAACAAGTCAGTTCTCTGTTCTACCCTGTGTGGTGTTACAGCGAACCAATATATACAAAAATTGCATTTACCACTTATTGCTTAGCTAATAAAAAGTACATAGTATACAATACGGTGACTCAGTGTCATATTTATCCTGATACCAGATTCGATTGACGCAACCCTTAACAGGTAACTTAAATTGTTTTGGGTCTGGGTTCACCTAAATCATCATTTGCCCCTGACTGCTGCTGTTCAAAGTGCTCTGCTGGCCTGCTGTTCTCATCTGCCCTCCTCATTGGTTCATATGAAAGGTAGCAAGGAAGAGGTGCACGGTCTTCAGTTAGTTTTAAAGGGTGACTGCACTTCCTGATTGGGTATCGTTTTAGATTTAGTTTATTAAGAAACGCTAGCGACCATGACTGAATTCAAATGTGAGTTGGTTTCGGGGTGTGGTTTGATGTGGGTGTCTCATGTGTGTATATTTGCAGGTGGGAAGAGTTAGACAAATTATTTAGCCAATTAGCTTCAGCCGGCGGGTGTGCGACTTGACTTTTGACTTTGGATAGCCTATCTCTGAGGCTAGTTAGGGAACGTTAATAAATTACACATGTAAATTATACAATATTTTTTATGTTGCACACCTTTTAGTTTTCTCCTGAAATGCGTTCAATATTTGTAAATGAATTTCTACAATTTATAGTTGGTTTAAGGTTTTTAAGTAATTGACATTTGGAGCTATTGGAATTGTAATATATTGTCTCATGTGCATTGTGTAATTTACCGATGGTCCCTAAAACTAGCCCCATAGGAATATCCAATGTTTATCCAAATTTACCACAGGCATTACGATCAGATTGGGTCACATGCAGCTGCACTCCAAATGTATGATTACTTGTGTGCTGCCAGCTGTGGGCATATGGGCAGGAGCTGTGGGCATATGGGCAGGATTGAAACCCAACCTTAATTTACTGTACATTCTTATGCTGTCACGACCATAAGTCACACAAAACTGAATTTTGGACGAGACTGACTTAATGACCAAAATTATTTACACTTTGTAGTCAATTTTGACACTAGAATACATGTATCTGACTCATATCGATGCCACATAAGCTGTTTTCTAAATGAGAAGTTGGTTTTAGTTTTTTTAGTTGTATTACTGTATACCAACATGACCAGGGCAACTCAACTGTCAAGAAAACGCAAGTGTCTGCGCAACAGTGCAACACAACTCCAAACACGACAGATAAAGCTTCATAGCCTCAAGGCTATATGAATATAAAGAGACATGATCCTCAAAAAATTACTTGTAGAATGGAATAGGTTATAAGACCTCTATGATTCATTTCATTTCGTCAGTTCTACCAGCTATTGTGAGATTTTTAGATTACATAACATTTGAGGAGACAGAATTTAAGGGCCTATGCATTTTCAATGTTTTGTTCCACTACAATATAACCACAAAGCTGGCCATTGTTTCCCCTCTCTTTCTAGCTGTCTCCCCCTTCCCTTCTAAGCTCAAGTTTGTTTATTTGTCATATACACAATATATCAATGGAGTGCACAGAGCAATGAAACGCTTCCTTGCAGGTTGACAATGCAACAAGAGTAGTACAAATAAAAGCTCAAATAATTTCACCAATTTAATAATGGACGGTTTTATAATTGTTATAAATTGTTATATAGACTATATGGAAATAACAGACATGAGCCAATAGCTTAAGGATGCTGAGCGCTAACGCTAGCTTATTAGCATTTGCCAACCCTTATGCTGAGACTGGGAGACTAGCTATATAGAACAAAAATATAAATGCTGCATGTAAAGTGTTGGTCTGATGTTTCATGAGCTGAAATAAAAGATCCCAGAAATGTTGCATATGCACAAAAAGCTTATTTCTCTCAAATGTTGTACACTAATTTGTTTACATTCCTGTAAGTGAGCATTTCTCCATTGCCAAGGTAATCCATCCACTTGACAGGTGTGGCATATCAATAAGCTGATTAAACAGCATGATCATTACACAGGTGCTGTGCTGGGGACAATACAATTCCACTCTAAAATGTGCAGTTTTGTCTCACAACACAATGCCAAATATGTCACGTTCTGACCTTAGTTCTTTTGTTATGGCTTTGTTTTAGTATGGTCAGGGCGTGAGTTGGGTCTGTTAGTTTTTCTATGATTTGCTATTTCTGTGTTTGGCCTGGTATGGTTCTCAGAGGCAGCTGTCAATCGTTGTCCCTGATTGAGAACCATATTTAGGTAGCCTGTTTTCTATTGTAATGCCAACATGTTTAAAGCAGACCACCATAGTCCCTGTGCCCAAGAACACTAAGGTAACCTGCCTAAATGACTACCAACACGTAGCACTCACGTCTGTAGCCATGAAGTGCTTTGAAAGGCTGGTCATGGCTCACATCAACACCATTATCCCAGAAACATTAGATCCACTCAATTTGCATACTGCCCCAACAGATCCACAGATGATGCAATATCTATTGCACTGCACATGGTCCTTTCACACATTGACAAAAGGAACACTTATGTGAGAATGCTATTCATTAACTACAGCTCAGCGTTTAACACCATTGTGCCCTCATCACGAAGCTAAGGACCCTGAGACTAAACAACTCCCTCTGCAACTGGATCCTGGACTTCCTGACGGGCCGCCCCCAGGCGGTAAGGGTAGGTAACAACACATCCACCATGCTGATCCTCAACACGGGGGCCCCTCAGGGGTGTGTGCTCAGTCCCCTCCTGTACTCCCTGTTCACGCATGACTGCACAGCCAGGCACGACTCCAACACCATTAAGTTTTCCGATGACAAAACAGTGGTAGACCTGATCACCGACAAGACAGCCTACAGTGAGAGAATAAAGTATTTGATCTCCTGCTGATTTTGTACGTTTTCCCACTGACAAAGAAATGATCAGTCTATAATTTTAATGGTAGGTTTATTTGAACAGTGAGAGACAGAATAACAACAACAAAAATCCAGAAAAACGCATGTCAAAAATGTTATAAATTTATTTGAATTTTAATGAGGGAAATAAGTATTTGAACCCCTCTCAATCAGAAAGATTTCTGGCTCCCAGGTGCCTTTTATACAGGTAACGAGCTGAGATTAGGAGCACACTCTTAAAGGGAGTTCTCCTAATCTTAGCTTGTTACCTGTATAAATGCTGATCATGCTGAAAAAATAAGTAAACATTGGTCAGGTGAAGCAACAGCTGGTGTCATTCTGGAAGTGGAGGAGAGAAGAGTTCACAGCAATGTACTCCATCTGGAAGCCTCCTGCGACTACAGAGGCATCGGACAGGAACTTTAGTGTCATCACATTCCCTTTGGGAGAGAGAAACGGAGAAAGGTGACAGGCTTATCAATGAAAACACTTATAATTGGAAATCAATAAACAATTGATGATTAAAAAAGGGTTATCAATGCCAGACATTTACTGTAGCTTTTTGATCTATAATAATAGCATTTAATATGGTAATAAAATAGGAATCTGTTTGTGCATACCTGTGCTTATGAGGTCATCTGGTAAATAATCTCCACAGTACCTGGAAATAATACATGTATTTAGTTGATAGTTGATCAACATGGTCAGACAGTAACCTATGTTATGACAGAATGTTGTGGGAAAAGACATGAGTCTTACGAGTCTATGTGAGTATCAATACATTTAGTACAATGCAACTTTCTACCATCTTGGATACGACTAACAATACAGATAAACCATTACAATGTGAACTCAACAAACTAAAACTAAATGTAAAGGCACATTCAATCAAAACCTAGATCCTCACCTCCCGGCGAAGCCAGTGATGTCGTCATAACTGTCATAGATCTCTAAAAAGTCTGATAGACAGGCCGTGTCCTCCTCCACATCAAATTCCAGGAAGTGCAGGCGTATCCTCTGTCCGTAGCGCACACGGATGTGCCAGTAGCAGATCTGCTCATCCTGGTACTCCTCTGGGTAACCGGGTGACTGGATGATCCTTTGCTGATCTGTCAGAGTACCTCCACACTCCTTTGCTGTGGACCAGGAGAAAGAAGGAGGAGATAGGATGAGGAAATATATTGAAGAGATAAAAGCTAACTTTATATATTAGATGAGATAGATGAATACTTTAGCGGATTAAATAAGACTTTGTGATGGGTAATGTCATAGACAAAAGTAAAGAGAATATTCTAAACACTAGCTGTTTCTTTAGACTCTAGGGTAATGATATCATATAAGCAAAACATTTCAGCAAGAACTATCATTATGTATTACTACCTCAGTGTATTACATTTGCTGTCATCATAAGTAAATGCATTATGATAAATTAAAATATGGGTATTATGTTTTGCTTATGTTGTTCTCTCTGATGTGACCACTGAATGACGTTAGAAATCAAGTTAGGGGCCTCCTGAGTGGCACAGCAGTCTAAGGCACTGCATTGCTGTGTTTGAGGCGTCACTACAGATGCGGTTCCATCCAGCCTGTGCCATAACTGTGCGTGACCGAGAGTCCAGTAGGGCGGCGTATTATTTGGCCCATGTCGTCCGGGTTAGGGGAGGGTTTGGCCCAGCGTCGTCCGGGTTAGGGGAGGGTTTGGCCCAGCGTCGTCCGGGTTAGGGGAGGGTTTGGCCCAGCGTCGTCCGGGTTAGGGGAGGGTTTGGCCCAGCGTCGTCCGGGTTAGGGGAGGGTTTGGCCCAGCGTCGTCTGGGTTAGGGGAGGGTTTGGCCCAGCGTCGTCCGGGTTAGGGAAGGGTTTGGCCCAGTGTCGTCCGGGTTAGGGGAGGGTTTGGCCGGGGGGTCTTTACTTGGCTCATCACACTCTAGCAATTGCTTGTGGTGGGCTGGGCTCCTACAGGCTGAATTCAGTCGTCAGTTGAACAGTTTTTCCTCCGACACATTGGTGCAGCTGGCTTCTGGGTTAAGGAGCGCGGTTTAAAGGGTCATGTTTCATAGGACGCATGACTCGACATTCACCTCTACCAAGCCCGTTGGGGGGTTGCAGCAATGAGACAAGATCGTAATTGGATCGCAATTAGATTTCACAAAGTTGGGGAGAAAAGGGGAGGTAAAATACAAAAAATAATAATAATTAGAAAAGAGTGTCTTCTGAATGAACACAATTCCTTCCACGTGTGCAGTTGGGTGAAAATTAAATCAAAAGCTCCCCTAGATCCCCAGGATTTGTAGAGGGAAAATTTATGTAATTAAGAGTTGTTTTTATGCAATTCAACCGTAATTTATCAAATGTGAACCAAACATCCTCAACGTCACAGGGAATTAGGGAGAACATTTGTGCCGGTTTCTCAAATGACACCCTATTCCCTTTGTAGTGTACTACTTTTTGACCAGGGCCACAGGCAGTATCACTCAAGTCAGCTATCTGTCAGGATTTGCCCAGGATTGTTCAGGTTTTGGTCACTAGATGCCCCCATTTTGTTTTTTTGACCCTTTTGTTTTTCCCTTGTTCTAGTTATTAGTTGCACCTGTGCCTCATTTCCCTTGAATGTATTTAAACCCTTAGTGTTCCTCAGTTCTTTGCTCTGTGTTTGTATGTTAGCACCCAGCCATGCTGTGAACTTTTATTTCTCTAGTTGGATTTTCTTGAGGTACTCTGGTTTTGTTCTTGTTTATTTTTTATTATTCTTTTGAGGTTTGTTTTTCCCCTGCTGTTCTTACCACTTTGTGGATTTTCCTTGTGTCTTGGATGATATACATTTTTTCTCTTGGAATTACTTTTGACGTTGTGGATTTATATTTTTGCCTGAAGATCTTTTTCTTTATTAAATCACCATCTCTAGTACTGCTGTATCTGCCTCATCTTCTGGGTTCTGCCGACTATTAGTGGCTCAGTTTACTAAGTGACTGTATCTCACACCGGAGACCCGAGTTCGTAACCGGGTCCTGACACTATCTCATCCAATGAGGCAACCTCTTCCATGTTGAGTACAGTCGTCACATGGTGCCAACTATCATGTATCATTCTCCACAATAAAAACATAAAAACAGGCCCCAATACAGCTGTTTTGTCATGATTAATTAAATATGTTGTAAAAGTGTTGTGAATACGTCCCTAATAGTTATAATGACTGAATAAATACTGGGTACTTATCACAAAAGGAGTTAGAGTTTAAAGACTTGGTTCTTACCACAGATTTGATTTTGGTATTATCTAGAGTCAGACCATTAAGAGTTCAGTGTATTCCTCTTTGGATTTACACCTCAACGTGTTGCTTTGACTTAATGTATTTGATTTCCGTCAGTGGCATAACGCAGTTTCACAGGGCCCCCTGATAAGTCAGAGCATGAGGCCCCCCTGCAAGAGGGGGGAGGCTGTGCCACCATTGGATAGTTTAAAGACTAGATTTTTACCACATTACTGAAAGTTTAGCATTTTTATATCATATCGAGACAAATAACAGTCATTGGATATTAAGTGTTCCTTGCTGACTTTGCACCTCAAAGTGTTGCTTTGCCACTCCAATCTATAATGTACGAGGTTTACATACAATCTAGAGATGTTGGGGCCATTTGGGTTTCAGTTTGTCCCTAATAGGCTTTGCATCTTGAAGTGTTTCTTTGCTTTACCCACAGACTTGTATAATTATTTGCCTCGGCCTCACCATTCTATAAGACTGACACACCATTAAAACAGTCCAGTCCCAGCTAACACATAACGTTCTGAGAACCAAATGTTTCTTAGATCTTGGTGAGAGTGTACAACCTTCCCACAACTTTCTGGGAATGGTGCAGGATAGTTGATTGGCTTTGGAAAATTCTCTGCACATTTAAGGAACTTGACAAAATAACATTATTTTCTTGGTATTTCATTACTTTAACAGAATATTTCCTACAATTTCAAACATGGTTACCTTTTTGGTAATGTTCCAGGAATGTTTCCAACTGGTTTGACATTGGGAATGTTCTCAAATAGTTCAGAGAATGTTAAGAAACAATGTTCTTCTGTGGGAATTTCAGTACTTCAGCATAATGTTTCCTACAAATTTCCTCATGGTTCTATATAAAGTCATGTTCTCAAATTGTTCTGAGAATTTTAAGAAAACATCCTACTTTATTAATGTTCAGAGAAAGTTTTAAGAATTGTGTTTAAAAACATATACATTCCGTTCTCAGCGTCAACAAAACTCTCAGGTGTGTTGGCCACGCCTACTAAATGGCCACACCGGATCTTAATGAACGCTTGTTTCCTTTGAAATGGGGTCTGTTTGAATAGACTAAAATGAACAGCTTTGTATGTGTAAAAAACATGGCACGCTAGCTCCATCCTGGTGGCGCAGTGAACTACTCCGATTAATAAAAACAGGATGTTAGCTCCATCCTGGTGGCGCAGTGAACTACTCCGATTAATAAAAACAGGATGTTAGCTCCATCCTGGTGGCGCAGTGAACTACTCCGATTAATAAAAACAGGATGTTAGCTCCATCCTGGTGGCGCAGTGAACTACTCCGATTAATAAAAACAGGATGTTAGCTCCATCCTGGTGGCGCAGTGAACTACTCCGATTAATAAAAACAGGATGTTAGCTCCATCCTGGTGGCGCAGTGAACTACTCCCATTAATAAAAACAGGATGTTAGCTCCATCCTGGTGGCGCAGTGAACTACTCCCATGAATCAGAAAATGATATGTTCGAATCTCACTAAAAAAGGAATGTGTTTGCATGATTAATGCCTAAGGAAATTAAAGTCCATGTGTCTATTCTGCAAGTAGTGTTATTAAAAAGTATTGTTAAAACATGAATTGAACATTTTATGGAAGTTATTCAAAAACCTCCAAATCAAATCACATTTTTATTTGTCCCATTCTTTGTAAACACCAGGTGTAGACACAAATGAAATGCTTACTTATTGGCCCTTCCCAACAATTCAGAGATGTATTTTATTTTTAAAATAATAATAATAGAAAAAGATAACACGAAGAATAAATACACAATGCGTAACGATAACTTGGCTATACGGGATACCAATACAGAGTCATGTGCAGGGGTATTAGAAAGATACAGAGCCTTCAGAAAGTTGTCATACCCCTTGACTTATTCCACATTTTGTTGTGTTACAGCCTGAATTAAAAATGGATTACATTTTTTTTATGACCAGTCTACACACAATACCCCATAATGACAAAGTGAAAACATTTAAAAAAAATGTTTTGCAAGTGTATTGAAAATAAAACACAGAAATATCTAATTTACTTAAGTATTCACACCCCTGTGCCAAAACATGTTAGAATCACCTTTGACAGCGGTTACAGCTGTGAATCTTTCTGGGTATGTCTCGAAAAGCCATTACAGCTGTGAGTCTTTCTGGGTAAGTCTCTAAGAGCCATTACAGCTGTGAGTCTTTCTGGGTATGTCTCTAAGAGCCATTACAGCTGTGCGTCTTTCTGGGTATGTCTCTAAGAGCCATTACAGCTGTGAGTCTTTCTGGGCAAGTCTCTAAGAGCCATTACAGCTGTGAGTCTTTCTGGGTAAGTCTCTAAGAGCCATTACAGCTGTGAATCTTTCTGGGTATGTCTCGAAGAGCCATTACAGCTGTGAGTCTTTCTGGGTAAGTCTCTAAGAGCCATTACAGCTGTGAGTCTTTCTGGGTATGTCTCTAAGAGCCATTACAGCTGTGAGACTTTCTGGGTAAGTCTATAAGAGCCATTACAGCTGTGAGACTTTCTGGGTAAGTCTATAAGAGCCATTACAGCTGTGAGACTTTCTGGGTAAGTCTATAAGAGCCATTACAGCTGTGAGTCTTTCTGGGTAAGTCTATAAGAGCCATTACAGCTGTGAGTCTTTCTGGGTAAGTCTCTAAGAGCCATTACAGCTGTGAGACTTTCTGGGTAAGTCTCTAAGAGCCATTACAGCTGTGAGTCTTTCTGGGTAAGTCTATAAGAGCCATTACAGCTGTGAGACTTTCTGGGTAAGTCTCTAAGAGCCATTACAGCTGTGAGTCTTTCTGGGTAAGTCTCTAAGAGCCATTACAGCTGTGAATCTTTCTGGGTATGTCTCTAAGAGCCATTACAGCTGTGAGTCTTTCTGGGTAAGTCTCTAAGAGCCATTACAGCTGTGAGTCTTTCTGGGTAAGTCTCTAAGAGCCATTACAGCTGTGAGTCTTTCTGGGTAAGTCTATAAGAGCCATTACAGCTGTGAGACTTTCTGGGTAAGTCTCTAAGAGCCATTACAGCTGTGAGTCTTTCTGGGTAAGTCTCTAAGAGCCATTACAGCTGTGAGTCTTTCTGGGTAAGTCTCTAAGAGCCATTACAGCTGTGAGACTTTCTGGGTAAGTCTATAAGAGCCATTACAGCTGTGAGTCTTTCTGGGTAAGTCTATAAGAGCCATTACAGCTGTGAGACTTTCTGGGTAAGTCTATAAGAGCCATTACAGCTGTGAGACTTTCTGGGTAAGTCTATAAGAGCCATTACAGCTGTGAGTCTTTCTGGGTAAGTCTCTAAGAGCCATTACAGCTGTGAGACTTTCTGGGTAAGTCTCTAAGAGCCATTACAGCTGTGAGTCTTTCTGGGTAAGTCTATAAGAGCCATTACAGCTGTGAGACTTTCTGGGTAAGTCTCTAAGAGCCATTACAGCTGTGAGTCTTTCTGGGTAAGTCTCTAAGAGCCATTACAGCTGTGAATCTTTCTGGGTATGTCTCTAAGAGCCATTACAGCTGTGAGTCTTTCTGGGTAAGTCTCTAAGAGCCATTACAGCTGTGAGTCTTTCTGGGTAAGTCTCTAAGAGCCATTACAGCTGTGAGTCTTTCTGGGTAAGTCTATAAGAGCCATTACAGCTGTGAGACTTTCTGGGTAAGTCTCTAAGAGCCATTACAGCTGTGAGTCTTTCTGGGTAAGTCTCTAAGAGCCATTACAGCTGTGAGTCTTTCTGGGTAAGTCTCTAAGAGCCATTACAGCTGTGAGACTTTCTGGGTAAGTCTATAAGAGCCATTACAGCTGTGAGTCTTTCTGGGTAAGTCTATAAGAGCCATTACAGCTGTGAGACTTTCTGGGTAAGTCTATAAGAGCCATTACAGCTGTGAGTCTTTCTGGGTAAGTCTCTAAGAGCCATTACAGCTGTGAGACTTTCTGGGTAAGTCTATAAGAGCCATTACAGCTGTGAGTCTTTCTGGGTAAGTCTCTAAGAGCCATTACAGCTGTGAGACTTTCTGGGTAAGTCTATAAGAGCCATTACAGCTGTGAGACTTTCTGGGTAAGTCTATAAGAGCCATTACAGCTGTGAGTCTTTCTGGGTAAGTCTATAAGAGCCATTACAGCTGTGAGTCTTTCTGGGTAAGTCTATAAGAGCCATTACAGCTGTGAGACTTTCTGGGTAAGTCTATAAGAGACATTACAGCTGTGAGTCTTTCTGGGTAAGTCTCTAAGAGTCATTACAGCTGTGAGTCTTTCTGGGTAAGTCTCTAAGAGCCATTACAGCTGAGTTTTTCTGGGTAAGTCTATAAGAGCCATTACAGCTGTGAGTCTTTCTGGGTAAGTCTATAAGAGCCATTACAGCTGTGAGACTTTCTGGGTAAGTCTATAAGAGCCATTACAGCTGTGAGTCTTTCTGGGTAAGTCTCTAAGAGCCATTACAGCTGTGAGACTTTCTGGGTAAGTCTATAAGAGCCATTACAGCTGTGAGACTTTCTGGGTAAGTCTATAAGAGCCATTACAGCTGTGAGTCTTTCTGGGTAAGTCTATAAGAGCCATTACAGCTGTGAGACTTTCTGGGTAAGTCTATAAGAGACATTACAGCTGTGAGTCTTTCTGGGTAAGTCTCTAAGAGCCATTACAGCTGTGAGTCTTTCTGGGTAAGTCTCTAAGAGCCATTACAGCTGTGAGTCTTTCTGGGTAAGTCTATAAGAGCCATTACAGCTGTGAGACTTTCTGGGTAAGTCTATAAGAGCCATTACAGCTGTGAGACTTTCTGGGTAAGTCTATAAGAGCCATTACAGCTGTGAGTCTTTCTGGGTAAGTCTCTAAGAGCCATTACAGCTGTGAGACTTTCTGGGTAAGTCTATAAGAGCCATTACAGCTGTGAGACTTTCTGGGTAAGTCTCTAAGAGCCATTACAGCTGAGTCTTTCTGGGTAAATCTATAAGAGCCATTACAGCTGTGAGACTTTCTGGGTAAGTCTATAAGAGCCATTACAGCTGTGAGACTTTCTGGGTAAGTCTATAAGAGCCATTACAGCTGTGAGTCTTTCTGGGTAAGTCTCTAAGAGCCATTACAGCTGAGTCTTTCTGGGTAAGTCTCTAAGAGCCATTACAGCTGTGAGACTTTCTGGGTAAGTCTATAAGAGCCATTACAGCTGTGAGACTTTCTGGGTAAGTCTCTAAGAGCCATTACAGCTGAGTCTTTCTCTGGAGCCATTACAAAGCCATTTTCTTTCTATAAGAGCCATTACAGCTGTGAGACTTTCTGGGTAAGTCTATAAGAGCCATTACAGCTGTGAGACTTTCTGGGTAAGTCTATAAGAGCCATTACAGCTGTGAGTCTTTCTGGGTAAGTCTATAAGAGCCATTACAGCTGTGAGTCTTTCTGGGTAAGTCTCTAAGAGCCATTACAGCTGTGAGACTTTCTGGGTAAGTCTCTAAGAGCCATTACAGCTGTGAATCTTTCTGGGTATGTCTCTAAGAGCCATTACAGCTGTGAGTCTTTCTGGGTAAGTCTCTAAGAGCCATTACAGCTGTGAGTCTTTCTGGGTAAGTCTCTAAGAGCCATTACAGCTGTGAGTCTTTCTGGGTAAGTCTATAAGAGCCATTACAGCTGTGAGACTTTCTGGGTAAGTCTCTAAGAGCCATTACAGCTGTGAGTCTTTCTGGGTAAGTCTATAAGAGCCATTACAGCTGTGAGACTTTCTGGGTAAGTCTCTAAGAGCCATTCCTAAGAGTCCATTACAGCTGTGAGTCTTTCTGGGTAAGTCTCTAAGAGCCATTACAGCTGTGAGTCTTTCTGGGTAAGTCTCTAAGAGCCATTACAGCTGTGAGACTTTCTGAGGTAAGTCTATAAGAGCCATTACAGCTGTGAGTCTTTCTGGGTAAGTCTATAAGAGCCATTACAGCTGTGAGACTTTCTGGGTAAGTCTATAAGAGACATTACAGCTGTGAGTCTTTCTGGGTAAGTCTCTAAGAGTCATTACAGCTGTGAGTCTTTCTGTGAGTCTTTCTGGGTAAGTCTCTAAGAGCCATTACAGCTGAGTCTTTCTGGGTAAGTCTATAAGAGCCATTACAGCTGTGAGTCTTTCTGGGTAAGTCTATAAGAGCCATTACAGCTGTGAGACTTTCTGGGTAAGTCTATAAGAGCCATTACAGCTGTGAGTCTTTCTGGGTAAGTCTCTAAGAGCCATTACAGCTGTGAGACTTTCTGGGTAAGTCTATAAGAGCCATTACAGCTGTGAGACTTTCTGGGTAAGTCTATAAGAGCCATTACAGCTGTGAGTCTTTCTGGGTAAGTCTATAAGAGCCATTACAGCTGTGAGACTTTCTGGGTAAGTCTATAAGAGACATTACAGCTGTGAGTCTTTCTGGGTAAGTCTCTAAGAGCCATTACAGCTGTGAGTCTTTCTCTGTAAGTCTATAAGAGCCATTACAGCTGTGAGACTTTCTGGGTAAGTCTATAAGAGCCATTACAGCTGTGAGACTTTCTGGGTAAGTCTATAAGAGCCATTACAGCTGTGAGTCTTTCTGGGTAAGTCTATAAGAGCCATTACAGCTGTGATACTTTCTGGGTAAGTCTATAAGAGACATTACAGCTGTGAGTCTTTCTGGTTAAGTCTCTAAGAGCCATTACAGCTGTGAGTCTTTCTAAGAGCCATTACAGCTGTCTTTCTGGGTAAGATAAGAGCCATTACAGCTGTGAGTCTTTCTGGGTAAGTCTATAAGAGCCATTACAGCTGTGAGACTTTCTGGGTAAGTCTATAAGAGCCATTACAGCTGTGAGACTTTCTGGGTAAATCTATAAGAGCCATTACAGCTGTGAGTCTTTCTGGGTAAGTCTCTAAGAGCCATTACAGCTGTGAGTCTTTCTGTAAGGTAAGTCTTTCTATAAGAGCCATTACAGCTGTGAGACTTTCTGGGTAAGTCTATAAGAGCCATTACAGCTGTGAGTCTTTCTGGGTAAGTCTATAAGAGCCATTACAGCTGTGAGACTTTCTGGGTAAGTCTATAAGAGCCATTACAGCTGTGAGTCTTTCTGGGTAAGTCTATAAGAGCCATTACAGCTGTGAGTCTTTCTGGGTAAGTCTCATTAAGAGCCATTACAGCTGTGAGTCTTTCTGGGTAAGTCTCTAAGAGCCATTACAGCTGTGAGTCTTTCTGGGTAAGTCTATAAGAGCCATTACAGCTGTGCCATTACAGTGAGTCTTTCTGGGTAAGTCTCTAAGAGCCATTACAGCTGTGAGTCTTTCTGGGTAAGTCTCTAAGAGCCATTACAGCTGTGAGTCTTTCTGGGTAAGTCTCTAAGAGCCATTACAGCTGTGAGACTTTCTGGGTAAGTCTATAAGAGCCATTACAGCTGTGAGTCTTTCTGGGTAAGTCTATAAGAGCCATTACAGCTGTGAGACTTTCTGGGTAAGTCTATAAGAGCCATTACAGCTGAGTCTTTCTGGGTAAGTCTATAAGAGCCATTACAGCTGTGAGTCTTTCTGGTGTAAGTCTATAAGAGCCATTACAGCTGTGAGACTTTCTGGGTAAGTCTATAAGAGCCATTACAGCTGTGAGTCTTTCTGGGTAAGTCTATAAGAGCCATTACAGCTGTGAGACTTTCTGGGTAAGTCTCTAAGAGCCATTACAGCTGTGAGTCTTTCTGGGTAAGTCTCTAAGAGCCATTACAGCTGTGAGTCTTTCTGGGTAAGTCTATAAGAGCCATTACAGCTGTGAGACTTTCTGGGTAAGTCTATAAGAGCCATTACAGCTGTGAGTCTTTCTGGGTAAGTCTATAAGAGCCATTACAGGTGTGAGACTTTCTGGGTAAGTCTCTAAGAGCCATTACAGCTGTGAGACTTTCTGGGTAAGTCTATAAGAGCCATTACAGCTGTGAGTCTTTCTGGGTAAGTCTATAAGAGCCATTACAGCTGTGAGACTTTCTGGGTAAGTCTATAAGAGCCATTACAGCTGAGTCTTTCTGGGTAAGTCTATAAGAGCCATTACAGCTGTGAGTCTTTCTGTGTAAGTCTATAAGAGCCATTACAGCTGTGAGACTTTCTGGGTAAGTCTATAAGAGCCATTACAGCTGTGAGTCTTTCTGGGTAAGTCTCTAAGAGCCATTACAGCTGTGAGACTTTCTGGGTAAGTCTCTAAGAGCCATTACAGCTGTGAGTCTTTCTCTGTAAGTCTCTAAGAGCCATTACAGCTGTGAGACTTTCTGGGTAAGTCTATAAGAGCCATTACAGCTGTGAGACTTTCTGGGTAAGTCTATAAGAGCCATTACAGCTGTGAGTCTTTCTGGGTAAGTCTATAAGAGCCATTACAGGTGTGAGACTTTCTGGGTAAGTCTATAAGAGACATTACAGCTGTGAGTCTTTCTGGGTAAGTCTATAAGAGCCATTACAGCTGTGAGTCTTTCTGGGTAAGTCTCTAAGAGCCATTACAGCTGTGAGTCTTTCTCTGTAAGTCTCTAAGAGCCATTACAGCTGTGAGTCTTTCTGGGTAAGTCTCTATGAGCCATTACAGCTGTGAGACTTTCTGGGTAAGTCTCTAAGAGCCATTACAGCTGTGAGTCTTTCTCTGTAAGTCTCTAAGAGCCATTACAGCTGTGAGACTTTCTGGGTAAGTCTATAAGAGCCATTACAGCTGTGAGACTTTCTGGGTAAGTCTATAAGAGCCATTACAGCTGTGAGTCTTTCTGGGTAAGAGCCATTACAGCTTCTTTCTGGGTAAGTCTAGTCTTTCTCTGTAAGAGCCATTACAGCTGTGAGTCTTTCTGGGTAAGTCTCTAAGAGCCATTACAGCTGTGAGTCTTTCTAAGAGCCATTACAGCTGTGAGTCTTTCTCTGTAAGTCTCTAAGAGCCATTACAGCTGTGAGTCTTTCTGGGTAAGTCTATAAGAGCCATTACAGCTGTGAGACTTTCTGGGTAAGTCTCTAAGAGCTTTGCAAACCTGGATTATATATTTGCACGTTATACTTTTTTAAATCCTTCAAGCTCTGACAAGTTGGTTGTTGATCATTAATAGACAGCCATTTACAAGTCTTGCCATATATTTTCAAGCTGATTTAAGTCAAAACCGCAACTAGGCACTCAGGAACATTCAATGTGGTCTTGGTAAACAACTCCAGTGTATATTTGGACTTGTGTTTAAGGTTATTGTCCTGCTCAAAGGTGAATTTGTCTCCCAGTGTCTGTTGGAAAGCAGACTGATTCAGGTTTTCAAATCAAATCAAATTTTATTGGTCACATACACATATTTAGCAGATATTATTGCGGGTGTACCGAAATGCTTGTGTTCCTAGCTCCAACAGTGCAGTAGTATCTAACAATTCACAACAATACACAAATCTAAAAGTTTCCTCTAGGATTTTGCCTTTGCTTAGCTCTATTCTATTTATTTTTATCCCCCCAAAAACTAGGGAGTCCTTACCAAAGACAAGCATACCCGTAACATGATGCAGCCACCACCATGCTTGTAAATATGAAGAGTGGTACTCAGTGATGTGTTGTGTTGGATATGCCTCAAACATAATGCTTTGTATTCAGGACATAAAATGAATTTCTTTGCCACATTTTTTACAGTTTTACTTTAGAATGCATGTCTTGCATATTTTGTATTCTGTACAGGTTGTCATTTAGGTTAGTATTGTGGAGTAACTACAATGCTCCCATTTGTCATGTTTTTACTACTCACAGTTGGGGTTGTAGCAGTAGACGTCCCATCTCTCACTCTTGTTCAACCTGTACCCATAGTTGATGATGCCAACCCTGCCGAAACCACAGTTGGCACCGGCTTTGACGATAGGGTAGCCCACACGTCCTTTGTCATACCATCCAGCTGCACACACATGTAAACCTAAGACAGAGAGGCAAAAAATTAGCCTGGTAACCAATCTGAAAGATTCACGAAAGAGTGTCACTGATAAAACCATAAGAGAGCTTGGTTTATAGAGCTAGCATCCATCCCTGTCTTAGTACCACAGATAAAACACTCTAACAGAAGATCTCAAGGGAATATTGGATTATCACCAGCCATTTGGCTTGGTCATATCCTTAAAACAAAACCAAGTCTTTGGAAATGCTATTGTCCCTGTCAAAAATGTGTTTTTGCATCTGCAATTACAAGCAGACCATTGATGTGGGGGATGTGGAAGGGGATGGTTGGTGGATGGTTGGGGTAAAGCATAATGAACTCCAATGTATCTTAAAAGCCTCCAGTCAATCAGTGGACCACAGTCAGTGAGGAAAGGCAAGAGAAATAAACTCAAGGCTCCTAGGTTGATTGGCCATAGGGCAGCTCAGCTCTAACCACAGACAGACGAGTAGTGGTTTCCAAATGCCAGATCCTGAGTTCCAGGGCCTGATCGGGCTTCAATCCGTCTGCCAGCCATGGGAACAGCATCGTTACCCAGCTAGGCAGGTGTTATCGTTCTTACAATACTTGAGAGGCCTCTGATCACAGCCGGACCAATTCCCTCCCCACCCCTTGGTCCTAACCCTTCAATGTTTGTAGAGCTGTAAAGTGCTGGGAATATGGTGGAAGGGCCACGCCCTTACACTGCTTATTTACCCTTCAAATCAGCAAACATCAAAGGGTTAGGCCCAAGGGGAAGGGATAGGGAGAGAATTGGGACCGGCTGCAGTCCCACAAAGCAACGGGTTGCAGGAGCTGTAGTTGCAAGATGTCTTTGATTGATTTCATGGGAGAAAGACAAGATAAACACAGCTCTTCCTGCCATTGCTTGACCAGTGATACTAGTGACCACATGTTTGGCTAATATAAACTGGTGACGTGTTCTTAGGCAAACTGTGAGGCGTCGTTAATCAACAGTGGTAATGGCATTTTGTAAACTCAGGGCTCAGGGGCCACTCATGAACTGCCAGTGCTTAGGTTGAAAGTCATTGACATTGATAGAATCTAATTGGCAACATTGTGCTGCTTGTGAGTTATGTTCCTCCAGACTCCTTGTCTGGTAAATTCAGGGAGAAAGAAAGAGAGAGAGAGAGAGAGAAAGAGAGAGAGAGAGAGAGAGAAAGAGAGAGCGAGAGAACCACCACCTCCAGTTTGGAGGGGATGGGTGATAGGGGAGTTATTGCATTGCAAACCTATCTGACGAGCAGCCTCCAGTTGATCGTAAGTGGCCAGTGTCCCTCCTTCGTATTTGCACACGGCCTTGGCTTCCTTATAAGTCAGCTGGTATCTCCCTTTGCGCGATTCCCTGTGGTAGACTCCGGCGGCTTGCTCTGTCCAGGAAAAAACAACAACTCAAATCAAATTTTATTGGTCGTGGACACATAGTTTGCAGATGTTATCGCAGGTGCATCGAAATGCTTATGTTTGCTCCAAGAGTGCAGTAATACCTAACAATACAAAACAACACGCACAAATGAAAATAAAACAATTAAGCACCTAAGAAATATCAGAACGAGCAATGTCAGAGTCTGGAATTTAAATATACTGTATATGTTTAGACAGTATATGAATAGAAAATGTGTGTACAGCAGTAAAAATATATAGAATGAGCCTCGACTAGAATACAGTATATACATATGAAGTGGGTAAAACAGCATGTAAACATTATTAAAGTGACCAATGTTCAAAGACTATGTACATAGGGCAGTAGTCTCTAGGTGCAGGGTAGAGCACCAGGTGGTAGATGGCTAGTAACAGTGACTAAGGTTCAGGGCAGGGTACTGGGCAGAGGATGGCTAGTAACAGTGACTAAGGTTCAGGGCAGGGTACTGGGCAGAGGATGGCTAGTAACAGTGACTAAGGTTCAGGGCAGGGTACTGGGCAGAGGATGGCTAGTAACAGTGACTAAGGTTCAGGGCAGGGTACTGGGCAGAGGATGGCTAGTAACAGTGACTAAGGTTCAGGGCAGGGTACTGGGCAGAGGATGGCTAGTAACAGTGACTAAGGTTCAGGGCAGGGTACTGGGCAGAGGATGGCTAGTAACAGTGACTAAGGTTCAGGGCAGGGTACTGGGCAGAGGATGGCTAGTGGTGACTACTTAACAGTCTGATGGTCTGGAGATAGAAGCTGTTTATCCAGTCTCTCGGTCCCAGCTTTGATGCACCTGTACCGTCTCCGCCTTGTAGACGGTCGCGGGGTGAACAGGCTGTGGCTCGGGTGGCTGAGGTCCTTGATGATATTCTTGACCTTCCTGTGACACTGGGTGCTGTAGATGTCCTGGAGGGCAAGCAGTGTGCCCCTGTTGATGCATTGGGCTGACCACACCACCCTCTGGAGAGCCCTGCGGTTGCAGATGGTGCAATTGCCATACCAGGTGGTGATACAGCCTGACAGGATGCTCTCAATAGTGCATTTGTAGAAGTTTGTGGGGGGTCTTAGGGAACAAGCGGAATGTCTTCAGCCTCCTTGCACCTTCTTCACCACACTGTCTGTGTGGGTGGACCATATCATGTTGTAAGTGATGTTCACCTGAGGAACTTGAAGATTTTCACCCTCTCTACTCCCCGTCAATGTGGATGGGAGCGTGCTCCCTCTGCTGTCTTCTGGAGTCCACGATCAGCTCCTTCATTTTGATGACGTTAAGGGAGAGGTTATTTTCCTGGCACCACTCCTCCAGAATCCTTACCTCCTCCTTGTAGGCTGTCTCGTCGTTGTTAGTAATCAGGCCTACTATTGTTGTATCATCTGCAAACTTGATGATTGAGTTGGAGACGTGTGTGACTACGCAGTCATGGGTGAACAGGGAGTATAGCAGGGGACTGAGCACCCACCCTTGAGGGGCCCACGTGTTGAGGATCAGCGTAGCGGAGGTGTTATTACCTACCTTCACCTGGGTTGGCCCGTCAGGAAGTCCAGGACCCAGTTGCACAGGGCAGGGTTCAGACACAGGGCCCCAAGCTTAGCGATGAGCTTGGAGGACACTATGGAGTTGAAGACTGAGCTCTAGTTGATGAACAGCATCCTTACATAGGTATTCCTCTTGTCCAGACACGATAGGGAAGTGTGCAGTGCAATGGTGATCTGTAGGGCCGATATGGGTGTCGGGTAAGGTGTAGGGAATATGTTCCGTAACTAGCCTCTCAAAGCACTTCATGATGACAGAAGTGAGTACTACGGGGAGGTAGTCATTTTATTGGATGACTGTCATTCATATTCCATTCAGCCAGCTCAACGTAACATTGATAGATTTAGGCTTCTACATGATACTAAAATGTTCCCTATACCCATCATGAGGTTGCTACAACCTAGCCTATAAGTTTACAATGTAGGTGCACAGGTCGCACACTCTTGCCTGCATCTTTTTCAACAGAACACTCATCATAATCACTAACGCTACACATAGCCTACATTGTTATAGCCATATTAACTAGCTAATGTCATAGTCAACATAGATACCAGAACTAATGCTACACCCCCAATAATATCTGATAAATATGTGTATGTGACCAATACAATACAATTTGATTTGATAGAAAACCCACTTAAATCATGCAAGCACTTAAGGTCAGCAAGCAGTTTGGCAGTTACACCGGCGGATCCCGGTGTCAATAGATTAATGAAGCAAAAGCTTATCTTGACTTGGAAGAGTTCCAGTGTTGGACAGTCAAAGCCATATCTGTTTGAGCTGGGTGTTTGATTCGGCCAAACTAGCTAGCTGCATTCACTAGCTAAGTGAAAGTGAAAAAAACAATACAGCAAATTATAGATATCTCTCCCTCTCTCTCTCTTGCTTCTCCTTTTTTAAAGAAATTAATCGATTGGACGACGTCCTACAGAAGTTGTCATAATTATTGAGTAAGTCTATGGAAGGGGGTGAGAACCATGAGCCTCCTAGGTTTTGTATTGAAGTCAATGTACCCAGAGGAAGACAGAAACTAGCTGTCCTCCAGCTTCACCATGGTGCTACCCTACAGAGTGCTATTGAGGCTACTGTAGATCTTCATTGTGTTTTAATCAATTATTTGACTACATGTGAATACATTTAGTATATCTAAAAAGGATAACTTCATGTTAATGTTTCACTATTTTTATTTCCCCTCCTCTGAGGAGCCTCCACTGCTGTAAACCCTCCAGCCAGCTGGTCTGCACATGCTCTGTGGACACGGCTTGCGATGCCGTCTGGGCCGGCAGCCATGTGAGGGTTAACACACTTAAATGGCCAATGAGAACGAGAGTTCACAGTCCTCGTGAGCGGCGGTGGCCTGATTCGAAATGGGTGAAGGTGTTTTTCTTGTCAGTCAACACTGCCATCACCATCAAAGCACTACAGTGAGACACAACTACAACAATACGTATCCAGGCAACAGGAAACAAGCAGAAAATATTCTGTTTTACATGATTGGAGGCATCTCTCTCAGGGAGCTAGAGCAAGCAAAGTGGCTTCAGTCTAAGAAGTCCAAAGCGGAAGGAAAGAAACATGAAACACACACGGTGGATAGGCCAAAATCTTTCAACTCTAACATGTTGTGGCTGGATAGAAACCCTTAGGACAGAAGCTTAGTGTTTGTAATCTCCCTGTTGGAAGTGGCCATTCCCTATGGGGAGTCCTCCTTTGAGGCTGTTTTGATATCACGCATGCATGACCTTGTAGGACTTGGAGAGCACTCCAAATTAGTTACGAACTAATGTTTTCACCTACTAGTCAAACCAACCCTCCAAGGTGCCTTGTGAAGTGGGGCCTCATTCTCATTATAAGCCCAGAGTGTGGTGTATCTCACTATTAGCAGAACCAAATGATATAGAAGGTTTGGGTTACATGACATATTACTGTAAACATGCAGTTACGTTTGTGTGTTCCAGATGGGTGTAGGTCTGGTGGGCAAGTCGAGCTCATTAACTCTTATCTGAAGAAGCCTTTATGACATATTCCATTAAAATGGGTTGGGGCACTATAACATTATTAGAAAATAAACACACTGGTCTATAAACTGAGTGTTTCAAGGGCAGATGTTATAGCAGTCTCTGTGTTACACAAGAAATGTCTTCAAACTGATATAACACTCTGTCCTTGTTCTTTCATTGCTACAGTGGTGTAAAGTACTTCAGTAAAAATACTTTAAAGTACTACTTAATTAAGTAGTTGTTTTAGGTATCTGTACTTTAGTATTTATAATTTTAACTACTTTTACTTCACTACATTCCGAAAGAAAATAATGTACTTTTTACTCCAAATACTTTCCCTGACACCCAAAAGTACTCGTTACATTTGCAATGCTTAGCAGGACAAGAAAGTGGTCCAATTCACTCACTTATCAATAGAACATCCCTGGTCATCCCCACTGCCACTGATCTGGAGGACTCACTAAACACAAATGCTTCGTTTGTATATTATGTCTGAGTGTTGTAGTGTGCCTCTAGCTATCTGTAAATGATGTCTGAGTGTTGTAGTGTACCACTAGCTATCTGTGAATGATGTATGAGTGTTGTAGTGTGCCTCTAGCTATCTGTAAATTATGTCTGAGTGTTGTAGTGTACCACTAGCTATCTGTGAATGATGTATGAGTGTTGTAGTGTGCCTCTAGCTATCTGTAAATTATGTCTGAGTGTTGTAGTGTGCCACTAGCTATCTGTAAATGATGTCTGAGTGTTGTAGTGTGCCACTAGCTATCTGTAAAGGATGTCTGAGTGTTGTAGGGTGCCACTAGCTATCTGTAAAGGATGTCTGAGTGTTGTAGTGTGCCCCTGGCTATCTGAAAATAAAAATATATATTAAAAAATAACATTGTGCCATCTGATTTTCTTATTATAAGTCATTTGAAATGATTCATACTTTTACTTTTGATACTTAAGTATATTTTTGCAATTAGATAGATTTTTGAAACTTAAGTATATTTAAAACCAAATACTTTTAGACTTTTACTCAAGTAGTATTTTTCTGGTTGACTTTTACTTGAGTCATTTTCTACATACATACTTTTACTCAAGTACGACATTTTGGTATATTTCTCACCACTGCAATGCTATTCCCTAAACTGAACACTGAAATAATGTTCTGAAGTTTGCACAGCTTTCTTGTTCATGTGTGTTTCTTGTCCCTCAGACAAAATGAAGTAGTGTGTTTGCCAGTCAACCTCATACAGTGTTGTGTTCAGTCATAAATATGCCAGTGTCCAACTCTACCCCTTACCTGAACACACATCACAGTGCTATGTGCCATTTAATAACGTTACAGAACTGTAAAGATTATGTAGGCAGTGTTAACAGGGAAAATGCAAAATGTTTACAACATTGTCAATAGCCTATGTTGAAGATAAAGAGCTGTTAGAAAAGTGAACATAAAATAATAATTTTCTGACATATGGGAACGATAATTAGCCTAAATAAGGATTTTTTTTAAATTCAGTTTTGGACACATCAAAGGGAAACCGCGCCTCTTGTGTCTTTGTCCAAGCGACCCAACTTTTTGAAAGATCCAATGTGGTATAGTGGTGCTAAATATTACAACTGAACAATCCACAATCATCTTCTAAAATACAAACACAGAAAACTTTCAGGAGAACGTCCTAAAGAATGCCAATGTTTGCAATTGTTGGCATGCATAAAAGTTACTTCCGAAATGAATCCCTTGTTGAAAAGCAACCTAATGATTTAAGGCTCCCAAAGTAACAAAGAAAGCGCGATTTACCCAGCCATATGGAGTTATGAAATATTCCATTTCTGAAGCCCCAGGCTTGCGCTTCCTTCAAGAAGAACCCAATGGCCCAGATGACAGCGAAGACTCGCATCCTCCTCCTTGTACAGATCAGAGCTGTGCGCTGCGCTATGATGTCCTCTGGCCAGCTGCTACCGTTCGCGCTGTGCTCGCTGCTCATCTGACAACTTGCATTTAAAATGTTAGAGCCAATGTACGCTTGATCCGAAATGTGGTCAGAGGCGCCGTGTGGATGGTGTGACGCAATTGCGGAACCTCTGGAGGCATAAAGAAGCCAAATTGAATCCCGTGCACCTCTCAAATTTTAACCCAGCTGTGTTGCAACATCACCTCCTGTTTCAGCATGATAATACACGGCCCAATGTCCCAAGGAACTGTACACAATTCATGGAAGCTGAAAATGTCCATTATTCCATGGCCTGCATACTCACCAGATATGTTGCTCTTTGGGCACATCTCAAATCAATTCAAATTATATTTGTCACATGCATTGAATACAACAGGTGTAGTAGACCTTACCATGCAATGCTTACTTATTAGCCATTAACCAACAATGCAGTTCAAGAAATAGAATTAAGAAAATATTGACAAAATAAACTAAGGTAATTTTTTTTTTAAGTAACTCAATAAAAGAACAATAAAGCAGCAGAGGTAAATCCCTTTCCCGTGGTGATCCTCATGAGAGCCAGTTTCATCATAGTGTTGGATGGTTTTTGCAACTGCTACTTTCTTGAAATGTTCCAGATTGACTGACCTTCATGTCTTAAAGTTGTCATGCCCTGATCTGCTTCACCTGTCTTTGTGATTCTCTCCACCATCCTCCAGGTGTTGCCCATCTTCTCCATTATCCCTTGTGTATTTATACCTGTGTTCTCTGTTTGTAGAACCTACCAGCGTTTTGTTTCCCTGCTCCTGCCTGTTTTCCTGCTCCTGTTGTCTAATATCCTGGTTCTGACCATTCCGCCTGCCCCGACCCTGAGCCTGCCTGTCGTCCTGTACCTTTGCCCCACTACTCTGGATTACCGACCTCTGCCTAACCTGACTCTGAGCCCGCATGCTGTCCTGTACCTTACACCCTTTCTGGATTATTGACCCCTACCTGCCGTTTGCCTGCCCCTGTTCAAGGAATAAACTTTTGTTTTCTTCAACACTGTCTGCACCTGTCATACTTTAAAATGTGATAAAAGTAATGGACTCCCTTTTCTCTTTGCTTATTTGAGCTGTTCTTGCCCTAATATGGCCTTGATCTTTAACCAAATCGGGCTATCTTCTGTACATACCACCCCTACTGTACCTTGTCACAACACAACTGATTGGCTCAAACGCATTAAGGAAAGAAATTCCACAAATTAACTATTAAGAAGGCACACCTGTTAATTGAAATGCATTCCAGGTGACCACCTCATGAAGCTGGTTGAGAGAATGCCAAGAGTGTGCAAAGCTGTCATCAAGGCAAAGGGTGGCTACTTTGAAGAATCTCAAATATAAAATATATATATATATTGATTTGTTTAACACTTTTTTGGTTACTACATGATTCCATATGTGTTACTTCATAGTTTTGATGTATTTCACAATTATTCTACAATGTAGAAATGAGTAAAATAAAGAAAAAACCTTGAATGAATAGTTAGGTCCAAAGTTTTTACTGGTACTGTAGATATTATAATATTTCCAAACATTTCCAATAACAGAACTTACAGTTGATCGGGGCATCTCCAGCAGGGAAGACATTTGACTAACTGACACGTTGGAAAGATGGCATCCAAGACGGTGCCACATTGAAAGTCACTGAGCTCTTCAGTAAGGCAGGCCATTCTACTACAAATGTTTGTCTATGGAGATTGCATGGCTGTGTGCAACGTCAGCACAATAACTGTTTGTCGGGAGCTTCATGAAATGGGTTTCCATGGCCGAGCAGCTGCACACAAGCCTATGATCACCATGCGCAATGCCAAGCGTTGGCTGGAGTGGGGTAATGCTCGCCACCATTGGCCTCTGGAGGAATGGAAACACGTTCTCTGGAGTGATGAATCACGTTTCACCATCTGGCAGTCCGACGGACGAATCTGGGTTGGGCCGATGCCAGGAGAACGCCACCTGCATAGGGCCAACTGTAAAGTTTGGTAGAGGAGGAATAATGGTCTGGGGCTGTTTTTTATGGTTCGGGCTAGGCCCCTAAGCTCCAGTGAAGAAAAATCAACGCTACAGCATACAATGACATTCTAGACAATGCTGTGCTTCCGACTTTGTGGCAAAGGTTTGGGGAAGGCCGTTTCCTGTTTCAGCATAGCAATGCCCCGTACACAAAGCGAGGTCCATACAGAAATGGTTTGTCGAGATCGGTGCGGAAGAACTTGACTGGCCTGCACAGAGCCCTGACCTCAACCCCATCAAACACCTTTGGGATGAATTGGAACGCCGACTGTGAGCTAGGCCTAAAGGCCCAACATCAGTACCCGACCTCACCAATGCTCTTGTGGCTGAATGGAAGCAAGTCCCTGCAGCAAGTCCCCATTCCAAAATCTAGTAGATAGCTTTCCCAGAAGAGTAGAGGCTGTTATAATAGGAAAGGGGGGGACCAACTCCATATTAATGCCCATGATTTTGGAATGAGATGTTCGACAAGCAGGTGTCCACATACTTTTGGTCATGTAGTGTATGTGATGTACAGAACAATTAACCATCATTGTTTGCAGCTTTGACAATAAAGTTACATGCCCTGTTGACGTCTTTAATTTAAAAAATTGTATACCAGCTATACTAAATGTCTATAGTTTGTGTGTTTTCGAATTGAAAGGACCAGTGACAGTATGTGTTAACCTCAAATACACAATCTCAGAGCTAACGTGTTATTACATTGAAAGTTTCCCTGAGTCATCTGCGATAAACATATATTATAACACTATCATAATTATATCCTCCCACATGTTCTGGGATTGTGTGTACGCGACAGTTATACTGTCCAAAAAGAAGATCTGCCTACATTCTAGGGGTGTGTTCTTTACACTGTCCAGAGTCCCACTGCATGGGCCTGTGTGGTCATTGTGAACTACAGCCCAGTAAACGCACTACAACATGAAACACAGGAGGTTGGGTGTAGAGGAGAGAGGGATAAGGGAGTCTTTGTTTCCAGGCTGTTTTAACTGTGATGACATCCTGCCATCTCTGTGTGCCAAACTGGAGGTGGCAGTTCGTTCTCTCTCTCTCTCTCCCTCCACCCACCAGACCTGGGTTTAAATAGTATTTATTTTCTTTAAACAAAATCTACCACAAGTGCCAGGTGGGTGGGGAATTGTGATACAGTGAATTATGAGTGAAATAATCTGTCTGTAAACAATTGTTGGAAAAATTACTTGTGTCATGCACAAAGTAGATGTCCTAACAAACTTGATAAAACTATAGTTTGGTAACAATACATTTGTGGAGTGGTTGAAAAATGAGTTTTAATGACTCCAACCTAAGTGTATGTAAACTTCTGACTTCAACTGTACCTTACTGTAATAGTAATGCAAACCTGCTGTTTAGAAAGTCCTGTGTAGATTGTGTTTTCAACCAGCATCTATCAGGAAAATAACACTTATCAAATTTGTTCACAGTGTTAGTTTCATCAGCTGTTGTACAATATGATACAAAACATATGAAAAACATTAAGTATTCGAATGAAAACAAATATTACTTGAACCTAGGTACGAAGACAGCATGGCATGGGGACATTGTGTCAAACGTAGTGTTTTTTTCTCTATCCCAAGGCGGGTCCCTCTGGGTTTTCCATCCCTGCTGAGATCATGCTGATAGTAGCATAACTGCCATAGTGTGTCTCTCCTAGAGAGGAGGTCAACATAAAGTCAATAGCAACTTCAACACATGTATCACTTTACTTATTTTTTAAGATCCTGGGTCATATGATGTAAATGTATTTCCTAAACTGTAAGACAGGGCAATGGGTGCACATGTGGTTCCCCTCAAACTTGAGGTTTATTTTGTCCGTCTGTAACACCCTGTCAGTGACAGATCTGTACATGATGTACATTTAAAGTATGAAGTGTATGAAGGGCTCCTGAGTGGTACAGTGGTCTAAGGCACTGCATCTCAGCGCAAGAGGCGTCACTACATTCACTGCTTCAAATCCAGGCTGTATCACATCCGGCTGTGATTGAGAGTCCCATAGGGCAGTGCACAATTGGTCCATGTTTGGCCGTCATTGTAAATAAGAATTTGTTCTTTAACTGACTTGCCTAGTGAAATGAAAAAGATGTACTGCTTGATACTCTCTCCATCCAGCAGATGGTGATAAAATACAATGTACTGGGACACAGAGAGGGAAAAACAACAGATTTTTACCTTGTCATCTCAGGGATTTGTTCTAGCAACCTTTCGGTTACTGGCCCAACGCTCTAACCACTAGGCTACCTGCCTCTGTTAAACAGCCATCACTGACACAGAGAGGCTGCTGCCTACATAGACTCGGAATCATTGGCCACTTAAATAAATGGATCACTAGTCACTTTAATAATGACATATCCTGCATTTCATATGTATATATTGTATTCTATACCATCTATTGCATCTTGCCTATGCCGCCCGGTCATCGCTCATCCATATATTTATATGTACATATTCTTATTCCATCCCTTTACTTAGATTTGTGTGTATTAGGTAGTTGTTGTGGAATTGTTAGATTACTTGTTAGATATTACTGCACTGTCGAAACTAGAAGCACAATCATTTTGCTACACTCGCATTAATATTTGCTAACCATGTGTACGTGACCAATACAATTAGATTTGATTTGATACTGTATATGAGTGTGGTTAACGTACGTCATCGGCCATTGTTACTCCATAGATGTCATGTCCCATAATGTCCAGCTTGTGGAGCCAAATGATAACAGATATCATGCTGCCTAATAAAAGGAGAGAGCAACAACATGGCTTTTTGCATGGATAGTTCTATCTATTCTCTCTCTATTATCTGTTAGATCGACCTAACTCATAATCTTTGACCTGTCTCTGTGTTAGTTTAACTGGACCTGTTTGTATGCGTGTGCGTCAACATTTACAAAGGTAGATGTAATTTGTGTGATGAACCTTTCACATCTGGATTGATGCAGGTAGACAATACAAGCATTCGAAAACAGAGGGACAATTCAGTCACAGAAGCATGACGTTCTGGTAAACTAATGGGCTTGTTATGGCTCACAGGGCTTTTGTGAAAGAGATTTGTAACATGCTCTGTTGAACACTATAACACAGTTTCCACGATGGGCGCGGGCATGGTAGCGCAGAGGGATATGCATGGAAGCGTGTGGATGCCAATTGTGGGGCCAAGGGCCTGGTTATGATGGGGGCACAGATACACACACAATAACACCCAGACACACACAAAGACACGCACTCACACACACTAACACCCACACACGCACTAAGACACAGACACGCCAACACACACGCACGCACTGACACACACACACACGCACTGACACACACACACACGCACTGACACACACACACACGCGCACTGACACACACACGCGCACTGACACACACACGCGCACTGACACACACACGCGCACTGACACACACACGCGCACTGACACACACACACGCACTGACACACACACACGCACTGACACACACACACGCACTGACACACACACACACGCACGCACTTTAGTGACACAGCATTGTTCAATGTGACTGGTCTAGAGAAAGGCCTTTGTGCTTCTGAAACATCAACATTAAACCACAGATAGAACAATGAGACAGATATCTCACTGGCTGTATACATGGGAAACATCCGGTTGGCATTTCCACTTACTACCAACTATGGTAGTGAGAGGATGCCCACTGGGGGGCAGTGGGAGAAGATTGAACAAGATGGATTTTGGCGGACATTCTGCAAATTGTTTCATTAATTAAACATTTGATCTCAAAACAGTTCTGTTCCCAAAACTAAAACCTGTTATGAACAGAACGGACTAAGTTTTGTAGACTTCACCCTTTGCAAACTTTTTTTTAAAAATGGCGTTGTTTAGAAGGAGTGCCAAGGCAAATTGAGTTATTGCACACGAGCACTACAGAGTAGGCGTTCCCTAACGAAAATATGCAGATGTATACTAGAACGTGCCAATAGGATCTCGCTAGCGCGTACTTGGCTCTGCCCACCTCCTTGCTTGTTCTGCACACCTCCTTGGATAAGGATAATAATAAAAAAAAGCATGTTGAAATGTGAGTGTTGACTTTGCGCGTGTGCTTTCCTCTTTTTCGAGGAGATGGGATTGGGTAGAGTAACATTAGGACAGACAGACCATTGAGTGATGAGTGACTTGTTATGTGGAATTTCCCTCAGAGGAATCAAATGATAGTGTCTCGCTTTGAGAAGCTCATTTAACATTCCTCTAATTCCAGTCATGTTAGTGATTGTCAGTTATTGAATTTCTTCTTGGAAGTGGGAGTACAGTTTTCCTGGCCCCAACCAAACGCATAAGCTCTTGTTGTACTGCGTGGTTGAGGTCCGGGGCTATAAGTACAGCTAGAAACAGTATTCAAAATAGCAAACAGATAGCAGACCTGCTGACGCTGTGAGTCGTTGGTCAGTGCTCAGGATGTAGGGTGGTAGTTGTTGGTCAGTGCTCTCCCTCAGGATGTAGGGTGGTAGTCGTTGGTCAGTGCTCAGGATGTAGGGTGGTAGTCGTTGGTCAGTGCTCAGGATGTAGGGTGGTAGTCGTTGGTCAGTGCTCTCCCTCAGGATGTAGGGTGGTAGTCGTTGGTCAGTGCTCAGGATGTAGGGTGGTAGTCGTTGGTCAGTGCTCTCCCTCAGGATGTAGGGTGGTAGTCGTTGGTCAGTGCTCAGGATGTAGGGTGGTATTCATTGGTCAGTGCTCTCCCTCAGGATGTAGGGTGGTAGTCGTTGGTCAGTGCTCAGGATGTAGGGTGGTATTCATTGGTCAGTGCTCTCCCTCAGGATGTAGGGTGGTAGTCGTTGGTCAGTGCTCAGGATGTAGGGTGGTAGTCTTTGGTCAGTGCTCAGGATGTAGGGTGATAGTCGTTGGTCAGTGCTCTCCCTCAGGATGTAGGGTGGTAGTCGTTGGTCAGTGCTCAGGATGTAGGGTGGTAGTCGTTGGTCAGTGCTCAGGATGTAGGGTGGTAGTCGTTGGTCAGTGCTCTCCCTCAGGATGTAGGGTGGTAGTCGTTGGTCAGTGCTCAGGATGTAGGGTGGTAGTTGTTGGTCAGTGCTCTCCCTCAGGATGTAGGGTGGTAGTCGTTGGTCAGTGCTCTCCCTCAGGATGTAGGGTGGTAGTCGTTGGTCAGTGCTCAGGATGTAGGGTGGTAGTTGGCCAGTGCTCTCCCTCAGGATGTAGGGTGGTAGTTGTTGGTCAGTGCTCTCCCTCAGGATGTAGGGTGGTAGTTGTTGGCCAGTGCTCTCCCTCAGGATGTAGGGTGGTAGTTGTTGGCCAGTGCTCTCCCTCAGGATGTAGGGTGGTAGTCGTTGGTCAGTGCTCAGGATGTAGGGTGGTAGTTGTTGGTCAGTGCTCTCCCTCAGGATGTAGGGTGGTAGTTGTTGGCAAGTGCTCTCCCTCGGGATGTAGGGTGGTAGTTGTTGGCCAGTGCTCTCCCTCGGGATGTAGGGTGGTAGTTGTTGGCCAGTGCTCTCCCTCAGGATGTAGGGTGGTAGTTGTTGGCCAGTGCTCTCCCTCAGGATGTAGGGTGGTAGTTGTTGGCCAGTGCTCTCCCTCAGGATGTAGGGTGGTAGTTGTTGGTCAGTGCTCTCCCTCAGGATGTAGGGTGGTAGTTGTTGGTCAGTGCTCTCCCTCAGGATGTAGGGTGGTAGTTGTTGGCCAGTGCTCTCCCTCAGGATGTAGGGTGGTAGTTGTTGGCCAGTGCTCTCCCTCAGGATGTAGGGTGGTAGTTGTTGGCCAGTGCTCTCCCTCGGGATGTAGGGTGGTAGTTGTTGGCCAGTGGTCTCCCTCGGGATGTAGGGTGGTAGTTGTTGGCCAGTGCTCTCCCTCAGGATGTAGGGTGGTAGTTGTTGGTCAGTGCTCTCCCTCAGGATGTAGGGTGGTAGTTGTTGGTCAGTGCTCTCCCTCAGGATGTAGGGTGGTAGTTGTTGGCCAGTGCTCTCCCTCAGGATGTAGGGTGGTAGTTGTTGGCCAGTGCTCTCCCTCAGGATGTAGGGTGGTAGTTGTTGGTCAGTGCTCTCCCTCAGGATGTAGGGTGGTAGTTGTTGGCCAGTGCTCTCCCTCAGGATGTAGGGTGGTAGTTGTTGGCCAGTGCTCTCCCTCAGGATGTAGGGTGGTAGTTGTTGGTCAGTGCTCTCCCTCAGGATGTAGGGTGGTAGTTGTTGGCCAGTGCTCTCCCTCAGGATGTAGGGGATTACAACTGGACTGAGACATCTTGAGACTTCTGAGGTGAGAGATGGGAAGTAAAGAAGTTGAACAGAGCTGAAAGAGTGTTGGAATGGAAAGAGGATGTGAAGAGAGTGGACAGAGGAGAAAGAGGAAATGAAGCGATAGCCTATTAGACAGCAGAGAAGTTAAAACAAAAAGGGGATGTAGGAATTCTCAACTAACATCAAGGCGGTGGCCCGTTCCTGTAGGTTCATGCTCTACAACATCCGCAGAGTACGACCCTGCCTCACACAGGAAGCGGCGCAGGTCCTAATCCAGGCACTCGTCATCTCCCGTCTGGATTACTGCAACTCGCTGTTGGCTGGGCTCCCTGCCTGTGCCATTAAACCCCTACAACTCATCCAGAACGCCGCAGCCCGTCTGGTGTTCAACCTTCCCAAGTTCTCTCACGTCACCCTGCTCTTCCGCTCTCTCCACTGGCTTCCAGTTGAAGCTCGCATCCGCTACAAGACCATGGTGCTTGCCTACGGAGCTGTGAGGGGAACGGCACCTCAGTACCTCCAGGCTCTGATCAGGCCCTACACCCAAACAAGGGCACTGCGTTCATCCACCTCTGGCCTGCTCGCCTCCCTACCACTGAGGAAGTACAGTTCCCGCTCAGCCCAGTCAAAACTGTTCGCTGCTCTGGCCCCCCAATGGTGGAACAAACTCCCTCACGACGCCAGGACAGCGGAGTCAATCACCACCTTCCGGAGACACCTGAAACCCCACCTCTTTAAGGAATACCTAGGATAGGATAAAGTAATCCCTCTCACCCCCCCTTAAAAGATTTAGATGCACTACTGTTCCACTGGATGTCATAGTGCACCAATTTGAAAGTCGCTCTGGATAAGAGCGTCTGCTAAATGACTTAAATGTAAAATGTAAATGTAGGAATGAAGAATAGAAACAGGATAGAAGGTCCAATGGGAGCAGGTTTCTCAGGAGTGTGATGAGAGGTGAGATGTCAAGGTCCAGAGGACAAACTTTCACACCAGCCTGCTACACACACACAGGTTATGTTCTTCTATCCTCGTGGGGACATAAAATGAATTTCCATTCAAACTCCTATTTTCCCTAACCCTAACCCCTAATTCTAACCCTAAACCTAACACATCAGCTTAAAATAGCCTTTGTCCTCATGGGGACGTGGGAAATGTCCCCACGATGGAGAATTTTCCTTCTTTTACTATCCTTGTAAGGACATTAGGTCCCCACAAGGTTAGAATAACCAAACCACCACACACACACACACTCACTCTCAAGCTTCTCTTCCTCATCCACTATGCAAAGACAAAGATGAAACATGCCGGTCTGATCAGCCTCAAGGCTATAAAGTAGCAGTTCCCTCCCTGCACAAAATTACGTATACTATTAACATCAGCCCTTTCCATCCCCTTCATCAGAATCCAGCCCCGCAGTCAGCTAGTCTACATCACTCTCCAGACCCACAGTCAGCGAGTGTACATCACACTCCAGCCCCACAGTCAGCTAGTCTAAATCACACTCCAGCCCCACAGTCAGCTAGTCTACATTACACTCCAGCCCTACAGTCAGCTAGTCTACATCACAATCCAGCCCCACAGTCAGCTAGTCTAAATCACACTCCAGCCCCACAGTCAGCTAGTCTACATTACACTCCAGCCCTATAGTCAGCTAGTCTACATCACAATCCAGCCCCACAGTCAGCTAGTCTAAATCACACTCCAGCCCCACAGTCAGCTAGTCTACATTACACTCCAGCCCTACAGTCAGCTAGTCTACATTACACTCCAGCCCCACAGTCAGCTAGTCTACATTACACTCCAGCCCTACAGTCAGCTAGTCTACATCACAATCCAGCCCCACAGTCAGCTAGTCTACATCACACTCCAGCCCCACAGTCAGCTAGTCTACATTACACTCCAGCCCCACAGTCAGCTAGTCTACATTACACTCCAGCCCCACAGTCAGCTAGTCTACATCACAATCCAGCCCCACAGTCAGCTAGTCTACATCACAATCCAGCCCCACAGTCAGCTAGTCTACATCACACTCCAGCCCCACAGTCAGCTAGTCTACATCACACTCCAGCCCCACAGTCAGCTAGTCTACATCACACTCCAGCCCCACAGTCAGCTAGTCTACATCACAATCCAGCCCCACAGTCAGCTAGTCTACATCACAATCCAGCCCCACAGTCAGCTAGTCTACATTACACTCAAGCCCCACAGTCAGCTAGTCTACATTACACTCCAGCCCCACAGTCAGCTAGTCTAAATCACACTCCAGCCCCACAGTCAGCTAGTCTACATTACACTCCAGCCCCACAGTCAGCTAGTCTACATTACACTCCAGCCCCACAGTCAGCTAGTCTACATTACATCCAGCCCCACAGTCAGCTAGTCTACATTACACTCCAGCCCCACAGTCAGCTAGTCTACATTACACTCCAGCCCCACAGTCAGCTAGTCTACATTACATCCAGCCCCACAGTCAACTAGTCTACATTACATTCCAGCCCCACAGTCAGCTAGTCTACATTACACTCCAGCCCCACAGTCAGCTAGTCTAAATCACACTCCAGCCCCACAGTCAACTAGTCTACATTACACTCCAGCCCCACAGTCAGCTAGTCTACATTACACTCCAGCCCCACAGTCAGCTAGTCTACATTACATTCCAGCCCCACAGTCAGCTAGTCTACATCACACTCCAGCCCCACAGTCAGCTAGTCTACATTACACTCCAGCCCCACAGTCAGCTAGTCTACATTATATCCAGCCCCACAGTCAGCTAGTCTACATTACACTCCAGCCCCACAGTCAGCTAGTCTACATTACACTCCAGCCCCACAGTCAACTAGTCTACATTACACTCCAGCCCCACAGTCAGCTAGTCTACATTACAATCCAGCCCCACAGTCAGCTAGTCTACATTACACTCCAGCCCCACAGTCAACTAGTCTACATTACACTCCAGCCCCACAGTCAGCTAGTCTACATTACACTCCAGCCCGTCAACTAGTCTACATTACACTCCAGCCCCACAGTCAGCTAGTCTACATTACACTCCAGCCCGTCAACTAGTCTACATCACACTCCAGCCCCACAGTCAGCTAGTCTACATTACACTCCAGCCCCACAGTCAGCTAGTCTACATTACACTCCAGCCCCAGTCAGCTAGTCTACATTACACTCCAGCCCCACAGTCAGCTAGTCTACATTACACTCCAGCCCCACAGTCAACTAGTCTACATTACACTCCAGCCCCACAGTCAACTAGTCTACATTACACTCCAGCCCCACAGTCAGCTAGTCTACAATACACTCCAGCCCCACAGTCAGCTAGTCTACATTACACTCCAGCCCCACAGTCAGCTAGTCTACATTACACTCCAGCCCCACAGTCAGCTAGTCTACATTACACTCCAGCCCCACAGTCAGCTAGTCTACATTACACTCCAGCCCGTCAACTAGTCTACATTACACTCCAGCCCGTCAACTAGTCTACATCACACTCCAGCCCCACAGTCAGCTAGTCTACATTACACTCCAGCCCCACAGTCAGCTAGTCTACATCACACTCCAGCCCCAGTCAGCTAGTCTACATCACACTCCAGCCCCACAGTCAGCTAGTCTACATTACACTCCAGCCCCACAGTCAGCTAGTCTACATTACTCTCCAGTGCAGTCGATGAAGCTTAATTAAAGTATTGATTACGTTAAAGAGGCTAGACATCTAATCCTCACAGCTGATTGGGCGGGATCATTCAGAAGCCTTGGGGGTTGTTTCCGTCACTGTTAGATACATTGCATAGGCCTCAGTAGTTGTCCTTTACTGTTCAACACACTAGTGCACTGACCTTAGGGAGTGCACTAGTGTGTTGATAGATTGTGGATTCTATCAATATAATTGTCTGCATAATTTCTAATCTCCCATATACAGTGCCTGGGTCTGAAAGTATTCAGACTCAGTTGTGACCCGTCGTTCAGGGAAGCTAGGCCTGTTTTGAGCCCCACTATTTTAACTAAAAACAACATTGAAAGCCGCATACAAACATGGTATCTTTTTTGCTTTCTTGATTAAGGCAGCTCCAAAATGCAGGTGTTTCAGCCGAGCTCAGTGCTTTCTGTGGTGGTGGGACAGCCAGCAGAAAATACGGAGCGTATGTGTTGGTAATGTTCTCTAGTTGCGCCATGATTAGCTGTGTTCTTGTCACTCGTGGGGACAGTATGTCACCGCCAAGGCTAAGGGTAGACCTAAAAAAATTCAAGCCCCTTGGGAGCTGCCATGGAGTTACATTAGAAGTGCCCATCCAAGAAGGCTCAAGGTCATTGGTCACAGATAAAATTACATCAAATCACGTTATATCTACAGTAGATTTGATTGGTCATGTCAACATCATACCTTCAAAATCTTAGCTAGCAGTCATCATCATGAATCAAGTCGACAATCTACTGGCAAATCCTTTTTAATCCTTGTCATGTGAAGAAAAATAATGAAGAGAAATTATAGATAAAACGTATCGGTGCTCATCGGCCATTGGACAACAAAACAAGTTGGAAATCGCAAATCCAACAATGAGTGGTTTGGAAGGAATCAATGACAGTGGCTAACTGCAAGCATTGCAAAGCAATTACTAGCCTGTTATTCAGTGGAGTGGGTGTGTGGTCCCAAATCTGGGATTAAGTTTCTCTTTTCCAAGTTCGAAATGAGAAACATTCAACATTTGCCATGCTGTCAATGAAGCATGATTTGGGCTGTGCTCAAAACAACTTAACTCAGAACTGCGAAAACTTGACTTTAGTAAGTGCAAGACAACTGCGAATTCCGGAAAAAAACGACCTCCAACTGGGAAATACGTTTTGAACGGTCATCCAACTGGGAATTGTAAGTCGGGAACTCTGGGCCTCTTTCTAGAGCTATGACCTGTAGATCAATGACGTCATCATGATTTGACCTTGTTTTTTCCCCCAAGTTCTCAGTTGTCTTGAAAGCACCAACCAGAGAATGGCAGACTGACACAATTTGCCCACGAAGGACCGCCATGCCACCTTTCTGTTCAAGTGAGCACAGCACAAGGTGAGGCCAAAAATGTATTGAATGTTGCTGAATAAATGATGTAATATGCCAGGGAGATATGTACAGTATACTGTAGCTAAGAAAGTAATACTAAGTGTATGTTGTGTAGTAAGCTGTAAGCAGCCCATGTGCCTCACGCTAATAATTTGGTCTATTTGCCCCTCTTAATTTCGCCTACTGTTCTAACCTGTTTTAGAGAATTGTACTCATCAAATTCTGTAAGAGCTTTCATTGTCTGCTTATATGCCCCCTTTATTTATCCTATGGTTCTGGCTTGGTGTACATGGAGAACAATGTAAGAACGGTCCATGTTTTGAATTATGTCGCTGTACATTTCAAAAGTGCTAAACAAATAGTTATATTCACTACGTACGTCCTAGCTCGCTCATTCATGTCTTAATCGAATTTATGGATAGCCTCTTATCCGCTTGTTGTCCCCTTATGCCATAGTTTGTACATCTCAATTGTTATTGGAAACCACATTTATTGGAAACCACATTTTAAAGGCAGTGGCTCCACTTATAGCAGTGGTAAGATGTTGGGACTGCTGTTGGGACAATTTTTTATAGGCCCTAACAGTTTGAGGGCACCGTTTGTCACCGTTATAGTGCAATTAATGTATTGTTTAGTGTTGTGTTGTGTAGTGGCTTTGCTGGCATGCATCCCACTTATTTTAGTAGTTTTTGCCCCACCAAGATGTACATGCTAAAATCGCCCCTGTTCAGACCCCTTGACTTTTTCCACATTTTGTTACGTTACAGCCTTACTCTAAAATTGATTAAATAAATAATAAATCCTCAGCAATCGACAACGTGGATCAAATGAGAACTCGGTGCCAAATGCGTCGCGGGATCCAAACTACAAAGTTTATTGTTTTGAAAGTGTATTGGAAAGTTTCTTAGTAGCTAACTTTTTAGATTGGATCCCGCAACGCATTTGGCATTAGTTGCTGGGACTGCTATTCTCTGTCCAGTGATCTTGGCGACCAAGACTGATGAGCTATTTGGCGTAGCAGCTAGCCTAGCTGCCTATCAAGCTAGCTGGGTTTCGAGGGCTTGAACGCAGCCCCCGGCGCAGTTAGCCATTGTGACTAGGACCGTAGATTGTCCCGGGATTGTGGCTGTCTAGATCCCTGCTGTTTGTTGTGTTCAATCTTCCCTGTGACCTGCCCTGTCTGGAACGGCGAGGAGTATCAGCGCAACCTATGTTGCTAGCTACCATGACAAAGACCAAAGCCGGCGGGAGTACCGTTGAGGACAGCGGTGTATCTCTGTCACAGGTGAAGTGTCTTTTAAACTAACAGAAATAGTTCTACAAGCAGTTGTTACAACAACAAGAAAATAGTTTCAAGTGTTTTGTCCAAATACTGGTCGATTCAAATAATAAAAGAATGGACAACCTGACCAGAGAGGTACAGGACTTGAAGGACAGTTTGCAGTTCTCCCAGGGTCAGCTCAACGAGTTAAAACAGGAGAACGGCAAGATGACAGCAATCTGTAAGTCATTGAGAGAGGACATCAGTTCTGTGTGTGAATCCATGATAACAATGACGGATAAATCAGATCGAGGGACAATCATGGCAGAACAACATGGTTGTGGATGGAATTGCTGAATCCCCACGAGACCTAGACGGAGTCTGAGAACAAAGTGAGGGAAATTATCTAAGAGAAATTGAAGATGGACGACTGGAAGATTGAGGTGGAGCGCGCCCACAGGACTGGAAAACCCACCACCGACCCAGGCCTATAGTGGTCAAGTTCCTGAGGTTCAAGGACAAGGTAGCTGAACTTTAGAGAAATGTATATCTTCTTCAACGAGGACTATCCTAAAGCTGCAGACCAAAAGAGGAAAGAATTTATCCCACCCACGAAAGCTGCCAGAGCGCGTAGGGACATTGCTTAAATCCGCTATGACAGGCTCATTGTCCACCATCCCTCCCAGAAGCCTGGAAGGGATGAGAGAGCCAAGCCTATGGGTTCATAGCTTCAACCAATTGATTAATGGAGTGCTGAATGTATATATATTTTTTTTATCTTGCTTTGTTTGCTCTTTTCCGTATGATGTCTATCTCTGATAAGCTACCCAGGAAAGGGCTGAAAACAGCCCATATTAATATGTGTAGCCTTAGAAATAAGGTTAATGAAATCAATAACTTCCTAACATCAGATATCATTCATATTAGCCATTTCTGAAACACTTAGATAATTCATTTGATGATACAGCAGTAGCAATACAAGGATATAACATCTATAGAAGAGACAAGGTGTTGCTGTATTTAGAGCCATATCCCTGTAATGCTAAGAACATATCTTATGTCATATGTAATTGAAGTGTTGTGGTTGCAGATTCACTTGGCACATCTAAAGCCTTTTCTTTTGGGGTGTTGCAAGTTCTAACTGTCAGTATCTAAATAATATGTGTGAAATGCTTGGTTGTGTATGTGAAGTAAACAGAGGACCTGCATATTGACTGGCTTTCATCAAGTTTTCCACTCAAGAGGAAACTTCTCACTGTAACCAGTTTCTGTAATCTGGTTGAGGTTATTAATCAACCTACCAGGGTCTTTACAAACACTGCATGTATCGATCACATTTTTACTAATACTGTAGAACTTTGTTCTAAACTTGAATCCGTATCCATTGGACACAGTGATCACAATATTGTGGCTATCACCAGGAAGGCTAAAGTTTCAAAAGCTGGGCCAAAAATAGTGTATAAGAGATCATTCCAAATATTTTGCTGTGACTCATTTGTGGATGGCGTTAAAAATATTTATTGGTCTGATGTGATTAATAAGGAGAATCCAGATGCTGCACTTGATGAATTTATGAAATTGCTTCTTACAATTATTGATAAACATAATAAGTCTGGTTGCATATCTGACTGGCTGACTTACTGCAAATTGAGTAATTACAAAAAAATGAAGCCAAGATCAATGATTTAAAGAGTGATTTAAAAAAAGTACTTTAAATTAAATTATTGTCAGGAAGACAAATTCAACTCCATCTTTTATCGAATCAGATGGCTAATTCATCACAAAGCCATTGATGTTACCAATTATTTAAATGATTACTGCACTTGCAAAGTGGGCAAACTTAGGCAGGAACAGTGAGACATCGTATTCAGGCATAAAAATAATGAATAATGAAAGAAAAGCATTGCAAGTTTGCATTTTGTAAAGTTAGTGTGGGAGAGGTGAAAAAATGATTGTTAACGATCAATAAATGACACACCTCCTGGCATTGCAACTTAGATGGCAAGCTACTGAGGATGGTAGCTGACTCTATAGCCACTCCTATATGTCATATCTTTAATCTGAGCCTAGAGGAAAGTATTTGCCTCAGGCCTGGAGGGAAGCCAAAGTAATTGTGCTACCCAAGAGTGGTAAAGCGGCCTTTGACCTACTGCTGTATTTAAACAAAGTATTTGTGTTGATGTACTGTATGCTGATGACTTAACCATATATACATCAGCAACCACAGCTAATGAAGTCACTAAAACCCTTAACAAAGAGTTGCAGTCTGTTTTGGAATGGGTGGCCAGTAATAAACTGGTGCTGAACATATCTAAAACACAGAGCATTGTATTTGGTACAAATCATTCCCTAAGTTCTATACCTCAGCTGAATCTGGTAATGAATGGTGTGGCTGTTGAAAAAGTTGAGGAGACTAAATTACTTGGTGTTACCTTAAATTAGCACCTAGCTCCACTCCACTCCCATTCCCCAGGCGCTCTCATTTGTTGACTGTAAACCTGTAACTGTAAAAGCCTTGGTTTCATGCATGTTAACATTAGAAGCCTCCTCCCTAAGTTTGTTTTATTCACTGCGTTAGCATACTCTGCCAACCCAGATGTCCTAGCCGTGTCTGAATCCTGGCTAAGGGACGCCACCAAAAATCCTGAATTTTCCACCCCTAACTGTATCATTTTCCGACAAGATAGAACTGCCAAAGGGGGCGGAGTTGCAATCTACTGCAGAGATTGCCTGCAGAATTCTGTCATACTATCCAGGTCTGTGCCCAAGCAATTTGGGCACAGACCTTCTACTTTTAAAAATCGACCTTTCCAGAAACAACAAGTCTGTTACCGTTGCTGCTTGTTGTAGACCAGCTTCTGCCCAAGGCTGTGCCCTGGACACCATATGTGAATTGATTGCCCCTCATCTATTTTCAGAGCTCGTACTGTTAGTTGACCTAAACTGAGACATGCTTAACACCCCGGCCATCCTACAATCTAAGCTAGATGCCCTCAATCTCACACAAATTATCAATGATCCTACCAGGTACAACCCCAAATCCGAAAAACACGGGCACCCTCATAGGTATCATCCTGACCAACCCTCTAAATATACCTTTGCTGTCTTCAACCAGGATCTCAGCAATCACTGCCTCATTGCCTGCGTCCACAATGGGTCTGCGGTCAAACGACCACCCCTCATCACTGTCAAACGCTTCCTAAAACACTTCAGCGAGCAGGCCTTTCTAATCGACCTGGCCCGTCATTCCATCAGTAGAGGATGCCTGGTTATTCTTTAAAAGTGCTTTCCTCACCATCTTAAATAAGCATGCCCCATTCAAAAACATACTGTGGCGTACTGCATTAGCATCGAATAGCCCACGCGATATGCAACAATTTCAGGGAAGTTAGGAACCAATATACACAGGAAGTTAGGAAAGCAAAGACTAGCTTTTTCAAGCAGAAATTTGCATCCTGTATCACAAACTCCAAAAAGCTATGGGCCACTGTAAAGTCCATGGAGAATAAGAGCACCTCCTCCCAGCTGCCCACTGCATTGAGGCTAGAAAACACTGTCACCACCGATAAATCCACGATAATTGAGAATTTCAATAAGCATTTTTCTACGGCTGGCCATGCTTTCCACCTGCTGCGGTCATCCCCCTCTTCAAAGGGGAGACACTCTACACCCAAACTGTTACAGACCTATATCTATCCTACCCTGCCTTTATAAGGTCTTCTGAAGCCAAGTTAACAAACAGATCACCGACCATTTCGAATCCCACCGTACCTTCTCCGCTATGCAATCTAGTTTCCGAGCTGGTTATGGGTGCACCTCAGCCACGCTCAAGGTCCTAAATGATATCCTAACCGCCATTGAGAAAGACAATACTGTGCAGCCGTATTCATTGACCTGGCCAAGGTTTTCGACTCTGTCAATCACCACATTCTTATCGGCAGACTCAACAGCCTTGGTTTCTCAAATGACTGCCTTCACCAACTACTTCTCAGATAGAGTTCAGTGTGTCAAATCGGAGGGCCTGTTGTCTGGACCTCTGGCGATCTCTATGAGGATGCCACAGGGTTCAATTCTCGGGCCGACTGTTTTCTCTGTATACATCAATGATGTCGCTCTTGCTGCTGGTTATTCTCTGATCCACCTCTATGCAGACGACACCATTCTCTATACTTCTTTGGACACTATGTTAACTCATCTCCTGAAGAGCTTCAATGCCATACAACTATCCTTCCGTGGCCTCCAACTGCTCTTAAATGCAAGTAAAACTAAATGCATGCTCTTCAACTGATCGCTGCCCGCACCTGCCCGGCCGTTCAGCATCACTACTCTGGACGGTTCTTACTTAGAATATGTGGACAAATACAAATACCTAGGTGTCTGGTTAGACTGTAAACTCTCCTTCCAGACTCACATTAAGCATCTCCCACCCACCTCCCACACATGCGGTGACCTCACCCATTACAACCAGCATGTCCAGAGATACAACCTGTCTCATCATCACCCAGTGCCTGGGCTTACCTCCGCTGTACCCGCACCCCACCATACCCCTGTCTGCGCATTATGCCCTGAATATATTCTACCATGCCCAGAAACCTGCTCCTCTTATCCTCTGCCCCCAACGCTCTAGGCGACCAGTTTTGATAGCCTTTAGCCGCACCCTCATACTACTCCTTCTCTGTTCCGCGGGTGATGTGGAGGTAAACCCAGGCCCTGCATGTCCCCAGGTACCCTCATTTGTTGACTTCTGTGATCGAAAAAGCCTTGGTTTTATGCATGTCAACATCAGAAGCCTCCTCCCTAAGTTTGTTTTACTCACTGCTTTAGCACACTCTGCTAACCCTGATGTCCTTGCCGTGTCTGAATCCTGGCTCAGGAATGCCACCAAAAATTCAGAGATTTCCATACCCAACTATAACATCTTCCGTCAAGATAGAACTACCAAAGGGGCGGAGTTGCAGTCTACTGCAGAGATAGCCTGCAAAGTAATGTCATACTTTCCAGGTCCATACCCAAACAGTTCGAACTACTAATTTTGAAAATTACCCTCTCCAGAAATAAGTCTCTCACTGTTGCCGCCTGCTACCGGCCACCCTCAGCTCCCAGCTGTGCCCTGGACACCATTTGTGAATTGATCGCCCCCATCTAGCTTCAGAGTTTGTTCTGTTAGGTGACCTAAACTGGGATATGCTTAACACCCCGGCAGTCCTACAATGTAAGCTAGATGCCCTCAATCTCACTCAAATCATCAAGGAACCCACCAGGTACAACCCTAACTCTGTAAACAAGGGCACCCTCATAGACGTCATCCTGACCAACTGGCCCTCCAAATACACCTCCGCTGTCTTCAACCAGGATCTCAGCGATCACTGCCTCATTGCCTGTATCCGCCACGGAGCCGCAGTCAAACGACCACCCCTCATCACTGTCAAACGCTCCCTAAAACACTTCTGTGAGCAGGCCTTTCTAATCGACCTGGCCCGGGTATCCTGGAAGGACATTGACCTCATCCCGTCAGTTGAGGATGCCTGGTCATTCTTTAAAAGTAACTTCCTCACCATTTTAGATAAGCATGCTCCGTTCAAAAAATGCAGAACCAAGAACAGATACAGCCCTTGGTTCACTCCAGACCTGACTGCCCTCGACCAGCACAAAAACATCCTGTGGCGGACTGCAATAGCATCGAATAGCCCCGTGATATGCAACTGTTCAGGGAAGTCAGGAACCAATACACGCAGTCAGTCAGGAAAGCTAAGGCCAGCTTCTTCAGGCAGAAGTTTGCATCCTGTAGCTCCAACTCCAAAAAGTTCTGGGACACTGTGAAGTCCATGGAGAACAAGAGCACCTCCTCCCAGCTGCCCACTGCACTGAGGCTAGGTAACACGGTCTCCACCGATAAATCCACGATTATCGAAATCTTCAATAAGCACTTCTCAACGGCTGGCCATGCCTTCCGCCTGGCTACTCCAACCTCGGCCAACAGCTCCACCCCCCGCAGCTCCTCGCCCAAGCCTCTCCAGGTTCTCCTTTACCCAAATCCAGATAGCAGATGTTCTGAAAGAGCTGCAAAACCTAGACCCGTACAAATCAGCTGGGCTTGACAATCTGGACCCTCTATTTCTGAAACTATCTGCCGCCATTGTCGCAACCCCTATTACCAGCCTGTTCAACCTCTCTTTCATATTGTCTGAGATCCCCAAGGATTGAAAGCTGCCGCAGTCATCCCCCTCTTCAAAGGGGGAGACACCCTGGACCCAAACTGCTATAGACCTATATCCATCCTGCCCTGCCTATCTAAGGTCTTGAAAGCCAAGTCAACAAACAGGTCACTGACCATCTCGAATCCCACCGTACCTTCTCCGCTGTGCAATCTGGTTTCCGAGCCGGTCACGGGTGCACCTCAGCCACGCTCAAGGTACTAAACGATATCATTACCGCCATCGATAAAAGACAGTACTGTGCAGCCGTCTTCATCGACCTCGCCAAGGCTTTCGACTCTGTCAATCACCATATTCTTATCGGCAGACTCAATAGCCTCGGTTTCTCGGATGACTGCCTTGCCTGGTTCACCAATTACTTTGCAGACAGAGTTCAGTGTGTCAAATCGGAGGGCATGCTGTCCGGTCCTCTGGCAGTCTCTATGGGGGTGCCACAGGGTTCAATTCTCGGGCCGACTCTTTTCTCTGTATATATCAATGATGTTGCTCTTGCTGCGGGCGATTCCCTGATCCACCTCTACGCAGACGACACCATTCTATATACTTTCGGCCCGTCATTGGACAGTGTGCTATCTAACCTCCAAACGAGCTTCAATGCCATACAGCACTCCTTCCGTGGCCTCCAACTGCTCTTAAACGCGAGTAAAACCAAATGCATGCTTTTCAACCGATCGCTGCCTGCACCCGCATGCCCGACTAGCATCACCACCCTGGATGGTTCCGACCTTGAATATGTGGACATCTATAAGTACCTAGGTGTCTGGCTAGACTGCAAACTCTCCTTCCAGACTCACATCAAACATCTCCAATCGAAAATCAAATCAAGAGTCGGCTTTCTATTCCGCAACAAAGCCTCCTTCACTCACGCCGCCAAGCTTACCTAGTAAAACTGACTATCCTACCGATCCTCGATTTCGGCGATGTCATCTACAAAATGGCTTCCAACACTCTACTCAGCAAACTGGATGCAGTCTATCATAGTGCCATCCGTTTTGTCACCAAAGCACCTTATACCACCCACCACTGCGACTTGTATGCTCTAGTCGGCTGGCCCTCGCTACATATTCGTCGCCAGACCCACTGGCTGCAGGTCATCTACAAGTCCATGCTAGGTAAAGCTCCGCCTTATCTCAGTTCACTGGTCACAATGGCAACACCCATCCGTAGCACACGCTCCAGCAGGTGTATCTCACTGATCATCCCTAAAGCCAACACCTCATTTGGCCGCCTTTCGTTCCAGTACTCTGCTGCCTGTGACTGGAACGAACTGCAAAAATCGCTGAAGTTGGAGACTTTTATCTCCCTCACCAACTTCAAACATCAGCTATCTGAGCAGCTAACCGATCGCTGCAGCTGCACATAGTCTATTGGTAAATAGCCCACCCATTTTCACCTACCTCATTCACATACTGTTTTTATACTGTTTTTTTATTTATTTATTTACTTTTCTGCTCTTTTGCACACCAATATCTCTACCTGTACATGACCATCTGATCATTTATCACCCCAGTGTTAATCTGCAAAATTGTATTATTCGCCTACCTCCTCATGCCTTTTGCACACATTGTATATAGACTGCCCATTTTTTTTTCTACTGTGTTATTGACTTGTTAATTGTTTATTCCATGTGTAACTCTGTGTTGTCTGTTCACACTGCTATGCTTTATCTTGGCCAGGTCGCAGTTGCAAATGAGAACTTGTTCTCAACTAGCCTACCTGGTTAAATAAAGGTGAAATAAAAAATAAAATAAATAAAAAATCTCCAATCCAAAATTAAATCTGGAATCGGCTTCCTATTCCTCAACAAAGCCTCCTTCACTCATGCTGCCAAACATACCCTCGTAAAACTGACTATCCTACCGATCTTTGACTTCGGCGATGTGATTTACAAAATAGCCTCCAACACTCTACTCAGCAAATTGGATGCAGTCTATCACAGTGCCATCCGTTTTGTCACCAAAGCCCCATATACTACCCACCACTGTGACCTGTATGCTCTCGTTGGCTGGCCCTCACTTCATATTTGTCACCAAACCCACTGGCTCCAGGTCATCTATAAGTCTTTGCTAGGTTATGTCCTGCCTAATCTCAGCTCACTGGTCACCATAGCAGGACCCACCTGTAGCACACGCTCCAGCAGGTATATTTCACTGGTTACCACCTAAGCCAATTCCTCTTTGGCCGCCTTTCCTTCCAGTTCTCTGCTGCCAATGAATGGAACAAATTGCAAAAATCACTGAAGCTGGAGACTCATATCTCCCTCACTAACTTTAAGCATCAGCTGTCAGAGCAGCTCACAGATAATTGACCTGTACATAGCCCATATGTAAATAGCCCATCCAACTACCTCATCCCCATATTGTTATTTATTTTTTTGCTCCTTTGCACCCCAGTGTCTCTACCCGTCTACTTGCACATTAATCTTCTGCACATCTATCACTCCAGTGTTTAATTGCTAAATTATAATTATTTCGCCACTACGGCCTATTTATTGCCTTACCTCCCTAATCTTACCTCATTTGCACACACTGTATATATATTTTTTCTATTGTGTTATTGACTGTACATTTGTTTGTTCAATGTGTAACTGTGTTTTTTGTTGCACTGCTTTGCTTTATCTTGGCTGCAGTTGTAAGTGAGAACTTGTTCTTTACCTTAGATTGTAAACTGTCAGGATCAAAACATATAGATTCAATGGTTGTAAAGATGGGGCGAGGTCTGTACATAATAAAGAGATGGTCTGTTGTATTGACACCACATTCCAAAAAGCAAGTCCTGCAGGGACCAGATAATTGTCTAGTCATGTGGTCGAGTGCTGCAAGGAAGACCTAGTTAAGCTGCAGCTCTTACTCGTCATAGTAATCAGAGGGATGATTTAAATACTATGCATGTCAGTCTGTCTTGGCGAAGAGTTGAGGAGAGACTGACTGTATCACTTCCTCTAATAAGAAACATTCATGTGTTGAAAATCCCAAATTGTTTGCATAGTCAACTTACACACAGCGCTGACACACACACTTACCCCACCAGACATGCCACCAGGGGTCTTTTCACAGTCCCCAAATCCAGAACAAATTCAAGAAAGCGTACAGTATTATATACAGTTGAAGTCGGAAGTTTACATACACTTAGGTAGGAGTCACGAAAGTTAGTTTTTCAACCACTCCACAAATTTCTTGTTAACTTCTTGGTGACAGGGGGCAGTATTTTCTCATCCGGATGAAATGCATGCCCAAATTCAACTGCCTTCTACTCATCCCCGGAAGATAAAATATGCATATAATTAGTAGATTTGGATAGAAATCACCCTGAAGTTTCTAAAACTGTTTGAATCATGTCTGTGAGTATAACAGAACTTATTTAGTAGGCGAAACCCCGAGGACAAACCATTCAGATTATTTTTTTTGCGGTCACTCTTTTCAATGTGTTTTCAATGGGAATCCAGATATCTAAGGGACCTTCTTGCAGTTCCTACCGCTTCCACTGGATGTCAACAGTCTTTAGAAATTGGTTGAGGTTTTTCCTTTGTGTAATGAAGAAGTATGGCCATCTTGAACGAGGGTCACTTGTAGTGTACTGTTAGATAGAGGCGCGTGACCAGAAAGCTAGCTACAGTTTGTTTTCTTCCTGTATTGAACACAGATCATCCCGTCTTCAATTTGATAAATTATTTACGTTAAAAAATACCTAAAGTTGTATTACAAAAGTAGTTTGAAATGTTTTGGCAAAGTTTACAGGTAACTTTTTAGATATTTTGTAATCACATTGCGCAAGTTGGAACCAGTGTTTTTCAGGATCAAACAAGCCAAATAAATGGACATTTTGGATATATATCGACAGACTTAATCGAACAAAAGGACCATTTGTGATGTTTATGGGACATATTGGAGTGCCAACAAAAGAAGCTTGTCAAAGGTAAGTCGTTCCTGCAGGGTTGAAATATGCTTTTCTCTCCTTGTTTACGGAGGTGCTAGTGTAACGGATGTGAAACGGCTAGCTTAGTTAGCGGTGCGCGCTAAATAGCGTTTCAATCGGTGACGTCACCTGCTCTGAGACCTTGAAGTAGTAGTTCCCCTTGCTCTGCAAGGGCCGCGGCTTTTGTGGAGCGATGGGTAACGATGCTTCGTGGGTGACTGTTGTTGATGTGTGCAGAGGGTCCCTGGTTCGCGCCCGTGTATGGGCGAGGGGACGGTCTAAAGTTATACTGTTACACTATCCTCAGATAATAACATTGTTTGCTTTCACCGAAAAGCATTTGAAAAATCTGACGTGTTGGCTGGATTCACAACAAGTGTAGCTTTAATTTGCTATCTTGCATGTGTTATATAATGAAAGTTAGATTTTTACAGTCATTTATTTGAATTTGTCCCTCTGCATTTTCCCCCCAGGCTTTTGGCCAGGTGGGACGCTAGTGTCCCACATATCCCAGAGGGGTTATTAACAAACTATAGTTTTGGCAAGTCGGTTAGGACATCTACTTTGTGCATGACAAAAGTAATTTTTCCAACAATTGTTTACAGAGATTATTTCACTTATAATTCACTGCAAATCAATTACTTAAAAATCATACAATGTGATTTTCTGGATTTTTGATTCCACCTCTCACAGTTGAAGTGTACCTATGATAAAAATGACAGACCTCTACATGCTTTGTAAGTAGGAAAACCTGCAAAATCGGCAGTGTATCAAATACTTGTTCTCCCCACTGTAGATGGCATCATGAGAGGGAAAATTATGTGGATATATTGAAGCAACATCTCAAGACAGCTTGGTCGGAAATGGGTCTTCCAAATGGACAATGACCCCAAGCATACTTCCAAAGTTGTGGCAAAATGGCTTAAGGACAACAAAGTCAAAGTATTGGAGTGGCCATCACAAAGCCCTGACCTCAATCCCATAGAATATCTGTGGACAGAACTGAAAAAGCATGTGCGAGCAAGGAGACCTAAAAACCTGACTCAGTTACACCAGCTCTGTCAGGAGGAATGGGCACAAAATTCACCCAACTTATTGTGGGAAACTTGTGGAAGGCTACCCAAAATGTTTGACCCAAGTTAAACAATTTGAAGGCAATGCTACCAAATACCAATTGAGTGTATGTAAACTTCTGACCCACTGGGAATGTGATGAAAGAACTAAAAGCTGAAATATATCATTTCTATGTACTATTATTCTGACATTTCACATGATTAAAATAAAGTGGTGATCCTAACTGACCTAAGACAGGGAATTTTTACTCAGATTAAATGTCAGGAATTGTGAAAAACGGAGTTTAAATGAATTTGGCTAAGGTGTATGTAAACTTCCAACTTCAACTGTAGAGTCATTATTGCAAGGAACTCTGTTCCATCTCATATTGCTCAAATAAACAACAACCCTGGTTTCAAAAAACAGATAAAGCAACACCTCACGGCACAACGCCTCTCCAATATTTAACCTAGATTGTTTGTGTGCACGTATTGCAATATACAGTAGGTTAAGTGTGCCTTTACATTTGTTTAATGTAGTTCTGTCCTTGAGCTGTTCTTTTCTATTAATGTTCTGTTTAATGTCATGTTTCATGTTGTGTGGACCCCAGGAAGAGTAGCCGCTGCTTTTGCAACAGCTAATGGGAATCCTAATAAATTACCCAAAATACCCCACGATGACAAAGCGAAAACAAGTTATTTCTGCAGCATTGAAGGTCCCCAAGAACACAGTGGCCTCCGTCATTCTTAAATGGAAGAAGTTTGGAACCACCGAGACACTTCCTAGAGCTAGCTGCCCGGCCAAACTGAGCAATCGGGAGAGAAGGGCCATGATCAGGGAGGTGACCGAGAACCCGATGGTCACTCTGACAGAGCTCCAGAGTTCCTCTGTGGAGATGGGAGAACCTTCCAGAAAGACAACCATCTCTGCAGCACTCCACCAATCAGGCCTTTATTGGAGAATGGCCAGATGGAAGCCGCTCCTCAGTAAAAGGCACATGACAACTCGCTTGGAGTTTGCCAATATGCACCTAAAGACTCTCAGACCATGAGAAACAAAATGTTGTGGTCTGATGAAATCAAAATTGAACTCTTTGGCCTGAATGCCAATCATCACGTCTGGAGGAAACCTGGCATCATCCCTTCGGTGAAGCATGGTGGTGGCAGCATCATGCTATGGGACTGTTTTTCAGCGGCAGGGATTGGGAGACTAGTCAGGATCGTGGGAAAGATGAACGGTGCAAAGTACAGAGAGATCCTTGATGAAAACCTGCTCCAGAGCTCTCAGGACCTCAGACTGGGGCGAAAGTTTACCTTCCAAAAGGACTACAACCCTATGTACACCCTAAGGCAAGACAACGCAGGAGTGGCTTTGGGACAAGTCTCTGAATGTCCTTGAGTGACCCAGCCAGAGCCCGGACTTGAACCCGATTGAACATCTCTGGAGAGACCTGAAAATAGCTGTGCAGCAACGTTCCCCATCCAACCTGACAGAGCTTGAGAGGATCTGCAGAGAAGAATGGGAGAAACTCCCCAAATACAGGTGTGCCAAACTTGTAGCATCACAGCCAAAAAGACTCGTGGTTGTAATCTCTGCCAAAAGTGCGTCAGCCATGTACTGAGTGTAATGTAAATATGATATTTCAGAGTTTTTATAACTCTTTTTCTTTGACATTATGGGGTATTGTGTTTAGATTCATGAGGATATATATATTTTCAATCAATTTTAGAATTAGGCTGTAACGTAACAAAATGTGGAAATAGTCAAGGGGTCTGAATACTTTCAGAAGACACTGTATATTGTTTTGTAAATAGATATTTGAAAAATAGATTTTTAAAATATATTTTCCTTCTTTATTATTTCCCCCTAACCTTACCACTCCTCCCCTAATTGTAGTAAACTTAATGGACAATAATACTTAGGCTATTTGTTTGTTTTTAGTCCCAGCCTTCAGCTACCCTCAACCCCTCACATCTATCTTTTACAGATTGTAAATTAAAGGTAAACATTTTTGCTAAGAGTATTATTATAGTATTGATCGATTGACTTTTCAAATCCCCCAGCAGTGCTATTTGCAGAGTTAGCCCATAGTAAATGTTTCACTGACCTTACTGGAAGTCCCTGTAGCCTCTATTTTAACAGTCCTCTCTGTAAGTCCCTGTTCGTCCGGCAGAGAGAATAAACTAACAAGCTAACCTACTTTTCCCCCCACAACTGAAACCTGGACTGAGGTTGGGCCCCGACTGCTCTGGGAGAATGTCTTCACATTGGAGTGTGCTGGCTTGCTGGATGGATGGATGTGTGTGTGTCTGTAAACGCTGGCGGGGGATTGGAGGAGATTTATGACCTCACTTCAGGCTGAAATAACAGCCCATCCAGTCCCATAGACATGTTCCATATCCCAGTATTAGTCCCCCCTTCCCTCTATACTTGGTGTCTTCCAAAACTATGCAGTTAGCAGCAAGAAAATAGTATGCATTTTCCAATTCATGTGAACCATCAAGCTCTCTGAAAACGGAACAAATATTTCCATGTGTTTATTGACATTAATTTGGGTTATTTCTTCTATGAGTCTTATTTGCAGGTCATTTGAACAATATTCTGAATTTATGCAACTAATACATCATGTCACATTCTGACCTTAGTTCCTTTGTTTTGTCTTTGTTTTAGTATGGTCAGGGCGTGAGTTGGGGTGGGCAGTCTAGGTTTGTTTTTCTATGTTGGTTTTTGTGGTCGGCCTAGTATGGTTCTCAATCAGAGGCAGGTGTCGTTAGTTGGTAGCCTTTTTCCACCTGGGTTTCGTAGGTGTTTATTTTCTGTTCAGTGTTTTGTTGCACCTTACAGAACTGTTGTTTGTTTTTTTTTTCAGTGTTCAGTTGTTTTATTAAAATAATGGACACTTACCACGCTGCGCATTGGTCCTCTCTTTCTCCAGACGACAACCGTTACACATAACTGGTTTAGCTGAGGAGAGAAGCACATGGTGAGGGACGTCATGGTCGACAGCAGAGTGCTGGGAACCCAGGCAGGTGTTTATTTTACGCCTGCTACATTTGGAAGGTGTTTATTTTTCGCCTGCTACGTTAGGTTAGGAAGGTGTTTCTTTTATGCCAGCTACGTTAGGGAGGTGTTTCTTTTACGCCTGCTAGGTTAGCTATGTTGGGGAGGTGTAGATGAGCTACGTTGGGGAGGTGTAGATGAGCTACGTTGGGGAGGTGTAAATGACAGAATCAGAGACCAGACCTCTTTTCATCTGTTTCTATATGATCAGAGGACCATACATGAGGATGATGGATTTCTGCTTATTGGTTAAGAGGGAGAACAGATGTTTGAACACACGCACACATAGACACAGCTGCCCTGTCACCTGAGGTTCAGAGCCACACACAGACACAGCTGCCTGGCACCTGAGGTTCAGAGCCACACACAGACACAGCTGCCTGGCACCTGAGGTTCAGAGCCACACACAGACACAGCTGCCTGTCACCTGAGATTCAGAGCCACACACAGACACAGCAGCCCTGGTTCAGAGCCACACACAGACACAGCTGCCCTGTCACCTGAGGTTCAGAGCCACACACAGACACAGTTGCCCTGTCACCTGAGGTTCAGAGCCACACAGACACAGCTGCCCTGGTTCAGAGCCACACACAGACACAGCTGCCCTGTCACCTGAGGTTCAGAGCCACACACACACAGTTGCCCTGTCACCTGAGGTTCAGAGCCACACACAGACACAGCTGCCCTGGTTCAGAGCCACACACAGACACAGCTGCCCTGGTTCAGAGCCACACACAGACACAGAAGCCCTGGTTCAGAGCCACACCCCCAATTCATTCATGCCTTTCTTAGTTAATATTCGGTGTCACCCTCTACCACTTAGTTAATTTCCTTCAAAAACAACAAATTAACAGCCGGTCTGTAGTTATTTCAAAATGTATAATTTCACGATTGCTGCACAGGTGAAACTGCACAGGTAAAAAATTGCAAGAGGGTCACCACAGGGAGTAAACATCAAATAAGTGGGCTATACGTTTGCTTTTATGTCATCCATTTATTGCGGTTTTCTGTATTCCTGCTCTGGGTGCAGAATGAAGTGTGCATGTAGTAGTGTTGTAAATCTACTGGTCTCTATTGGTGAATTATCAATGCTGTACAGGAAGGATGCTGGAGAATGTACATTTTACTGTTGAACTCACAAAGGTCTGGGCTAATGCATTTCCCCACAGGGTGCCAAGACACAAGTAAGCACAACGCAACTGTGAGTTATTATGGGACTCTTATTACATTTGGCGCATCCACACGCTCTCTCTCCCTTTGTCTCAAACACACACACACTCTCTCCCTTTGTCTCAAACACACACACACCCTCTCCCTTTGTCTCAAACACACCCTCTCTCCCTTTGTCTCAAACACACACACTCTCTCTCCTTTTGTCTCAAACACACACACACCCTCTCCCTTTGTCTCAAACACACCCTCTCTCCCTTTGTCTCAAACACACACACTCTCTCCCTTTGTCTCAAACACACCCTCTCTCTCCGTCTCTCTCCGTCTCAAACCCTCTCTCTCCGTCTCAAACCCACTCTCTCCGTCTCAAACCCACTCTCCGTCTCAAACACTCTGTCTCAAACACTCTGTCTCAAACACTCTCTCTGTCTCAAACACTCTCTCTGTCTCAAACACTCTCTCTGTCTCAAACACTCTCGCTCTCGCTTTGTCTCAAAACACACACACACACACGCACACACTCACTCCCCTGGTCTCAAACACAAACACACTCTCTCCCCCTGTCTCAAACACTCGGTCCCTCTCTAAAACACACACTCTCTCTCTCTCCCTCTCTTTATCTCGCTCTCCCCGTCTCAAACGCTCTCTCTCTCTGTCTCAAACACCCTTTCTCCCCCCCTTGTCTCAAACACTCTCACGCTGGCACGCACACACTCCTTCTCTCCGCCCTTTGTCTGTCTGTCTGTCTGTCTGTCTGTCTGTCTCACACACACACACCATCACAAAAAAGGTCACAGAACACATTTGACGAGGAGTTATCCCTCCCAACTCATACTGAAGCACTTTCATTACTCCAGTGCCATATTATAGTCCTGCCTCTTCCTGTGGGAATGGGTGAGGGAGAGTTATGTCCCATGTCAACACAGCTTAGAGCCCTTCCCAGCCTCTCCACCCACCCACCCACCCTCACAGCATGACAGCAGGGGTTATTGCAGCCATACTTAATAGTAGCCTGGGGCCAGATCTCTTAGTGATGTATCCAAATGTATCTATTTGTTTGGCAATGACAATGACCATAGGGGTTGGATACAGCACAAACAGTGCAAATGGCGTGTAACAACAACACAACGAGAATAGAGAGATTCTTAGTCACTTTGAGACTCTCCTAATAACATCCTCATCTGTCGTGTAAAACAAGGGTAAGAAAACTAGTGCTCTTTTAATGTTTAGTACCATGATGTCATCGTCACCCAAAAAGATGTGCTCTTTTTATGTCATGAACCTGAACGACTCCTGCTGATGTAACGTTACATTATTGAATATTTCCACTTGTTATGAAGGATGCATAGTTGACTGTCAGGAAAGGCATTTTTCAGAGTAAAAAAAACTAAAATATAACTTGCCTTGTCTGTCTGTACAATATATATATATATTGCTGCTTATGTGAAGGAGGAGTTAGGAGTTAAAAAGTTGGTAAATTCACTCAAATTGTCAGTGAAAGACATGGTTTCATTGTTCTGTCTACGAAGTCCATTTTGTTTATATAACATCTGCTTGTTAGTTGGAGAAAAGACTCGGAGGAGCACATATTATCTCTGTCCTCTTTAAACAAGTTCCAGACCAAGAGTCCATGAATGTTGCTGCTCGTCCTCTGGGCTGTATTCTACTGACATCAGTAAATCACACAGATCAGACAAGAGCTCAGTAAAGCACACAGGGCAGATCAGAGCTCAGTAAAGCACACAGGGCAGACCAGAGCTCATTAAAGCACACAGGGCCGACCAGAGCTTTCAGTCACATCTCATCACGTCATGGCAGTGGGTAATTTCCCTTCTCAGTCAGGGAGAGAAAAAAGGCCACAGGTTCCCCAGAAACAATCCAGACTACTATTTTCACTTCTGTTTCAGTTCGTCATAAGTCTTCGGCAGATCAGATAGATGGTTGAGTTCATTTTTTCATTTCCCAGCCCTCTTGGTTCTCTACTTGGACCGGTCCTGCCGTGCCCCCCGCCACAACAACACCCCGTGTGGAGGAGGTCAGTGGGCTGCTCCATTGTAAGACTTGCTGAAATCGGTTTCTACATAGTCGTTGGAGATGGGCTGCTTGTACAGGGGGTTGGAGGCCTGGGGGGGAGAGAAAAATTGGTCAGTCAGTTGATTAAAATGCACATGTCGAGGCAGGGTGGACATTTGAGGTGAAGCCTCTGAACTTTGGAACAGTCAGTTTTCCAAACAGCTCTGTTGTCCAAGAAGACATCTGATGGTTTCAATCAACATATGTTTTTTCTCATGCGGATGCTTCAACTTAGGCTGTTCACATTGATCACACCGATCGTATCATACACAACTATGTTCCCATCCCAGATCCTACATATGTCTTCAGTTAGCTGGAGTGTTATGATATTTGGAAACTGTTCCAAAGGTACACCACAATAAGATTCAATGACCTTGAAATTCCACAACTGCTAGACGTCTACATTACATCTCAACATTTAAAATGGAATGTGCATATATCCTATCCTTCTCAGACATGCATTACTTCTATAGATCTACTCTGGCCCAAAACAGTCAGTAACAGTAATTCACAGCCTTTCATTTGATAGATACTATAGATATATAGTCATCCTTCTCAATGATTCCCATAACTTACAGTATTTGGCAGAAAATTGTCAGTCTCATAAATTCAACCTTTCATATGTAAATCACTGAAGTAGGCAGGTTACTCCCCTTCCTCACCATCTCATATCGTGCGCGGGAGCGTGCGCTTTGGAAGCGGGCGAACTCTCTGCGGTCATGCACGGTGATGACCAGCTTCCAGATGGCTAGCAGCACGATGCCCACCAGTAGGATACTGCCCACCACCGCCAGGAGGACCGTCATGGCGTCCGGCGCTGCGCCACACTCTGGAGACGGGAGAGGAGGCAAACAAACAAACATAAAACAAAGGTTATAAAAAATCAGATATACACAGGAACAAAGAAAATACTCAAAGATTAAGACAAATATACAACGAGAGATAGACAGGAACATTTAAATAGACAGGATGAATAAAGAGATATCAAATTCAATTTTATTTGTCACATGCGCCGAATACAACAGGTGTAGACTTTACAGTGAAATGCTTAATTACAAGCCCTTAACCAACAATGCAGTATTAAGAAAAATAAGTGTTAAGTAAAAATAGATATGTAAAAAATGAAAGTAACAAATAATTAAAGAGCAGCAGTAAAATAACAGTAGCGAGGCTATATATAAAGGGTACCGGTACAGAGTCGATGTGCAGGGGCACTGGTTAGTCGAGGTAATATGTACATGAAGGTAGAGCTATTAAAGTGACTATGCATAGATAATAAACAGAGAGGCAGCAGCGTAAAAGTGGGGGGGATATGCAAATAGTCTGGGTAGCCATTTGATTAGCTGTTCATGAGTCTAATGGCTTGGGGGGTAGAAGCTGCTAAAAAGCATTTTGGACCTAGACTTGGTGCTCCGGTACTGCTTGCCGTGCGGTAGCAGAGAGAACAGTCTATGACTAGGGTGGCTGGAGTCTTTGACAATTTTTAGGGCCTTCCTCTGACACCGCCTGGTATAGAGGTCCTGGATGGCAGGAAGCTTGGCACCCGTGATGTACTGGGCCGTACGCACTACCCTTGCAGTTGGAGGCCGAGCAGTTTCCATACCAGGCAGTGATGCAACCACGCTCTCGATGGTGCAGCTGTAGAATTTTTTGAGGATCTGAGGACCCATGCCAAATATTTTCAGTCTCCTGAGGGGGAATACGACTTCACGACTGTCTTGGTGTGTTTGGACCATGATAGTTTGTTGGTGATGTGGACACCATGGAGCTCTCAACCTGCTCCACTACAGCCCAGTCGATGACAATGGTGGCATGCTCGGTCCTCCTTTTCCTGTAGTCCACAATCATATACAGGGGAGAACAAGTATTTGATACAGTGCCAATTTAGCAGATTGTCCTACTTACAAAGCATGCAGAGGTCTGTAATTTGTATCATAGGTACACTTCAACTGTGAGAGACGGAATCTAAAACAAAAATCCAGGAAATCACATTGTATGATTTTGAAGTAATTAATTTGCATTTTATTACATGACATAAGTATTTGATACATCAGAAAAGCAGAACTTAATATTTGATACAGAAACCGTTGTTTGCAATTACAGAGATCATACGTTTCCTGTAGTTCTTGACCAGGTTTGCACACACTGCAGCAGGGATTTTGGCCCACTCCTCCATACAGACCTTCTCCAGATCCTTCAGGTTTCGGAGGCTGTCGCTGGGCAATTCGGACTTTCACCTCCCTCCAAAGATGTTCTATTGGGTTCAGGTCTGGAGACTGGCTAGGCCACTCCAGGACCTTGAGATGCTTCTTACAGAGCCACTCCTTAGTTGCCCTGGCTGTGTGTTTTGGGTCGTTGTCATGCTGGAAGACCCAGCCATGACCCATCTTCAATGCTCTTACTGAGGGAAGGAGGTTGTTGGCCAAGATCTCGTGATACATGGCCCCATCCATCCTCCCCTCAATACGGTCAGTCGTCCTGTCCCCTTTGCAGAAAAGCATCCCCAAAGAATGATGTTTCCACCTCCATGCTTCACGGTTAGGATGGTGTTCTTGGGGTTGTACTCATCCTTCTTCCTCCAAACACAACGAGTGGAGTTCAGACCAAAAAGCTCAGACCACATGACCTTCTCCCATTCCTCCTCTAGATCATCCAGATGGTCATTGGCAAACTTCAGATGGGCCTGGACATGCGCCAACAGTTGTTGCCTTCTCAACAAGCTGCTTGCCTATTGTCCTGTAGGCCATCCCAGCCTTGTGTTGGTCTACAATTTTAACCCTGATGTCCTTACACAGCTCTCTGGTCTTGGCCATTGTGGAGAGGTTGGAGTCTGTTTGATTGAGTGTGTGGACAGGTGTCTTTTATACAGGTAACGAGTTCAAACAGGTGCAATTAATACAGGTAATGAGTGGAGAAGAGGGCTTCTTAAAGAAAAACTAACAGGTCTGTGAGAGCCGGAATTCTTACTTGTTGGTAGGTGATCAAATACTTATGTCATGCAATAAAATGCAAATTAATTACTTTAAAAAATCATACAATGTGATTTTCTGGATTTCTGTTTCAGATTCCGTCTCTCACAGTTGAAGTGTACCTATGATAAAAATTACAGACCTCTGCATGCTTTGTAAGTAGGAAAACCTGCAAAATCGGCAGCGTATCAAATACTTGTTCTCCCCACTGTAGATAGGAACATAGAAATAGACAGACAGGACAAATATAGAAAGAGATATATATAGACAGGAACATATAAATAGACCGATACAGGCAAGAGACAGACCAGAAACATAGAAAAAGGCATGGATAGGATACAAAGACAGGAAGGGATATATACACAGGAAAGTCACAAACAAACTAATATAAACAATGGCTCTTAAAAAACAGGCCTTTGTTTACACAATGACATATAAATCTAATATCATCCCCACACTGTCCAATAGAATGCATGTGCACAAGAGGCCCAGCACAGACTCATAATAATAAACAGATAGGGTCTATTTTCGTACATCAGCAACACATGGCCTTCTGTGTTTGTGTTTTCTTCCTCCATTTCTGTGAAAATGAATGTATGAGGAGAAGCAGTTGGCTGATGGGTTATGTCCATGTTTTGTAAAGCAGAGGATAGTCTTTGACCAGTACTGACCTGGCTCTTTGAGAGCTGTGAGGACTGACATGCCGTTTGCGTGTTCAGAGTACGTGAACTTCATCACACATTCGTTCTCCGTCTTGTACAGGCAGAGGACAGCGTTGGGGTCGTCTGTTTCTGTGAGAGGGGAGAAAAGAGAGAGAGGGAGGCACTGGTGAGACACAAGCAATAAAACAGCTGGCTAAACGTACAGCTTCAGGGAGAGAGGGAGGAGAAAACAAGAGAATGGGGAGAGATCCAACAGCACAACACTGTGCAAAAACAGATCAACATGTACTATTTTATTGGAAAAGCATTCTTGTATAGTGAATGATTGCACTCCACGGTAAGGACAGAAATTTGCTTTGCTTTCTTGTCCTTGTTTTTGCGAACTCTTTATTATTGAAATATTCTAACTGCCTTGAGGAGCCAGACTACCTCCAGCCTTTACCCCTTGCTTTTTCCCCATCGCCACCTCCAGCCCTTCCTTCTCCCCTTCGCTTTTGGCGAAAGATAAGTTCCCGGAATGTACATGAGGAGTCCATTAGGGGAAGTCAGATGGTTGGAATAGCAGAGAGAGAATGCAGTAAAACAGAGCAGTCCTGGAACAGGGAGGGCAGAGCTGGGCGACACAGAGGGAAGGGCCTTAAAGCAGTTTAATAACAAGCCCTTCAAACCTCCGCCAGGCATGTCATCATGATAATTCCCAGACAACTTACATTAACTTATTAATACATTCCTAGGCACAAGTTAAATATATCCCGCAATGCTGAGGTGGAGTGAAAAGCTTTTTTTTAACGGTCAAAAGCCCTGGGACTCTGTTCCACTTACGGGCCATGCTTTTAAAAGACATCACGCGATGACAGTTTAGCTTTATGGTTGCAGGTAGAGTTACATGTTTGTTTTGAGGGCGCGGTAGGGAGGAGGTAGGCAGGGGTGCTTCTAAACCTGTGGCATGCTTCCCAGTCTAAACAGTTTGCGCATACAGTGCATTCAGGAAGTATTCAGACCCCTTGATTTTTCCACATTTTGTTATGTTACAGCTTTATTCTAAAATGTATTCAATTGTTTTTCCCCCCTCATCAATCTACACACAATACCCCATAATGACATCACAATACCCCATCATGACAAAGCAAAAACAGGTGGAGAAATACATGCAAGTAAAAAAACTTATATCACATTTACACAAGTATTCACAAGTATTCACAATAGCCCATAATGACATCACAATAACCCAAAATGACAAAGCAAAAACAGGTGGAGAAATACATGCAAGTAAAAAAAACATATCACATTTACACAAGTATTCAGACCTTTTACTCAGTACTTTGTTACAGCCCCTTTGGCAGCAATTACAGCCTCAAGTCTTCTTGGGTATGACGCGACAAGCTTGGCACACCTGTATTTGGGGAGTTTCTCCCATTCTTCTCTGCAGATCCTCTCAAGCTCTGTCAGGTTGGATGGGGAGCTGCACAGCTATCTTCAGGTCTTTCCAGAAATGTTCAATCGGGTTCAAGTACGGGCTCTGATTGGGCCACTCAAGGACATTGAGACTTGTCCTGAAGCCACTCCTGTGTTGTCTTGGCTGTGTGCTTAGGGTCGTAGTCCTGTTGGAAGGTGAACCTTGGCCCCAGTCTGAGGTCCTGAGAGGTTTTCTTTAAGGATCTCTCTGTACTTCGCTCCATTCCTGACTAGTATCCCAGTCCCAGTCCCTGAAAAACGTTCACACAGCATGATGCTGCCACCACCATGCTTCGCTGTAGAGATGGTGCGGGTTTCCTCCAGACATGATGCTGCCACCACCATGCTTCGCTGTATAGAGATGGTGCCGGGTTTCCTCCAGACATGATGCTGCCACCACCATGCTTCGCTGTAGAGATGGTGCCGGGTTTCCTCCAGACATGTCGTTTGGCATTCAGGCCAGAGAGTTCAATCTTTCATCAGTCCAGAGAATTTATTTTAATTTTAATTTTACTAGGCAAGTCAGTTAAGAACAAATTCTTATTTTCAATGACGGCCTAGGAACAGTGGGTTAACTGCCTGTTCAGGGGCAGAACGACAGATTTGTACCTTGTCAGCTCGGGGATTTGAACTTGCAACCTTCCGGTTACTAGTCCAACGCTCTAACCACTAGGCTACCCTGCCGCCCCAAGATTCAAGAATCTTGTTTCTCATGGTCAGAGAGTCCTTTAGGTGCTTTTTGGGAAACTCCAAGATGGCTGTCATGTGCCTTTACTGAGGAGCGGCTTCAGTCTGGCCACTCTACCATAAAGGCCTGATTGGTAGAGTGCTGCAGAGATGGTTGTCCTTCTGCAAGTTTCTCCCATCTCCACAGAGGAACTTTGGAGCTCTGTCAGAGTGACCATCATGTTCTTGGTCACCTCCCTGACCAAGGCCCTTCTCCCCAGTTTGGCCAGGCGGCTGACTCTAGGAAGACTGTTGGTGGTTCCAAACTTCTTCCATTTAAGAAAGATGGAAGCCACCCTACATTTTTTCTCTGGAGAAGTAGTGCACCAAACATCTTAGATAGATGTAAAATTGCTCGATTAAGACCCCTGCAAAAAGGTCAAAATGATTTACAGATTTCTTGATTTATCTTAGATGAATTCTGACTATTATGAAGAAGTGTTTACTGGGCACACGTTGTTGCTACGGTGGCTCAAAAGGGACAAACAGTCATATTTTGCCACTTTTTTCTAGTTTTTCAAGCAAAGACCTATAGGGAATATGCAAGCACAGACGTTTGCGTCGCCTAGCCGAGTTCTGCTAGTAGCAAACCAAACCTATGTATTCAGACGCCTTTAGGGAGTCATATTTTAAATGGGACTGCGTGTCTTTGGACAAAATGAAGGCTTCGGCTGCATGGCGCAGCCCGGCTGTTATTATAAGCTGCTATCAGGAGGACAGAACAGAAGATATCTGTCTGCTCTGCCTCTACAGACCCAGACTGACATTCGCCAGATAATAACATAAACAGACGCCCACTCGACTGGAGAGGGTATATTTATTTTCAGAATTAAACACATACATGTGACGTGGGGGCTGTATTAGCACAGAGATGGCCAGACACTGTGTGTGTTCATGAGTGTGCTTTACTTTGGTCTGAAGCTACCCTGTCAGAGCAGCTGGGTCATGTCACATTATCTAAAACAGCTGTAACAGTTGTATGTATGGCATGTTTTGGCGAGGCTGTGCCCAGTAAGAGTAGGGGACAGCTAATAAACAAGGACAAGGGAAGAAGTACAGTATGTATTGCATCGACACAACTGAAAGTGTTGCAGACACTAACCACAGACGTTGATACTCCTCTCTATGTGTGTCTGCAGGCCAGCTGATGTTAAAGAAAGGAACCACAGTCAGTGTGTTGTTTACTCACTAAGCGTTTCCACAGTGATGATCTCATCCTTGCATAGCCGCTGGCAGGTCTGGTTGTCGGACAGTCTTCCAGAGCTGAAAAGCCGGCATTCGATGCATTCCCTGGAGCGGAGAGAGGGAGGGATGGATAGAGAGAGACCGAGAGAGAGACTGTAAGCGTGCCATAATGACATACATCATACACGTGTCGTGTTCATAGGAGCACAGAGGTGAACAGACTGTGTGTGAACAGGACTTGAGGTTAAGGTCAGGTTAGAGTCAATGGTCACACACTAAAAGGTCACCTTTTACCTCTCTCAAATAAGATCCATGTGTGACGATAGGAGCATGTTGTGAGGGTAACACAGTCCTGACTCCTGACTGATAGCAACAAATTCAAATCAAAGTTTATTGGTTGCGTACACAGGTGCAGCGAAATGCTTGTGCTCCAACAGTGCAGTAATACCTAGCAACATAATACTAAACAATACACACATAACACCCCCCCCCCAAAAAAAAAAATAGAAATATCATAATGAGAAATGTCAGAAACTGGTATATAAATATACACCGTGGCCAATTTATTAGGTACACTTCTACAGACTAAGTCACGTTGCCGTGGCTTGCTATATAAAGCAGGCAGACAGGCATCCAGTTACTGTTTGATTGAACGTAAGAATGGGCAACATAAGTGACCTAAGTGACTTCGAGCGTGGTATGATAGTTGGTGCCAGACGCGTCGGTTCCAGTATCTCAGAAACTGCCGGCCTCCTGGGCTTTTCACACATGACAGTGTCTACGGTTAACCCAGAATGGTGCGACAAACAAAACAATATTCAGTCAGCGGCAGTCCTGTGGGTGAAAACAGGCAAGGATGGCAAGGATAGTGCAAGCTACCAGGCGGGCCACAAACAGGTAAATAACGACGCAGTACAACAGTGGTGTGCAGAAAGGCATCTTGGAACGCACAACTCGTTGGTCCTTGTCACGGATGGGCGATTGCCGAATCCTGGTTCCTGTTGCGTCATACTGAAGGCAGAGTCAGGATTTTGCGTAAGCAGTACGAGTTAAGGGCTTGTAAGTAAGCATTTCACTGTAAGGTTATCACCCGTTGTATTTGGAACACGGACAAATACATTTTGATTTGAATCCATGGCCACATTCTGACTGGTGTCAACGGTACAGGCAGGTCGCGGGAATGATTTCCTGGCACACATTAGCTCTCTTGATACCAATTGAGCAACGTATCCTAACTGACCAGGGCATTTTTACTAGGAGTAAATGTCAGGAATTGTGAAAAACTGAGTTTAAATGTATTTTGCTAAGGTGTATGTAAACTTCCGACTTCAACTGTATATATATATATTATACACACACACACACACACAGACACACACACACAAATATATAAAATGGTGTGCAAAGACAGCATGGACAGTATATAGAAAAAATAGAAAAGATGTGTAGAACACAGCAGTTATATAGGTAGAGCCATGACTAGAATACTGTATATACATATACAGTGGGAAAAACAGTATGTAAACATTTTATTTTTTTATTTTATTCGATCTTGCAACCTTTTGGTTACTAGTCCAACTCTCTACCACTAGGCTACCCGCCACCCCAGTGTTCAATGACGCTGTACATAGGGCAGCAGTCTCTAAGGTGCTGGGTAGAGTACCGGGTGGTAGCCGGCTAGAACAGTGACTAAGGTTCAGGGCAGGGTACTGGGTGGAGGCTGGCTAGTGGTGACTGTTTAACAGTCTGATGGCCTGGAGATAGAAGTTTTTTCTCAGTCTCTCGGTCCAAGCTTTGAAGAACCTGTACGCCTTCTAGATGGTAGCGTGCCCCTGGTGATGCATTGGGCTAACCGCACCACCCTTTGGAGAACCCTGAGGTTGCTGGCGGTGCAGTTGCCGTACCAAGCAGTGCTACAGCCTGACAAGATGCTCTCCATGGTGCATCTGTAGACATTTGTGAGGGTCTTAAGGGCCAAGCAGTACTTCTTCAGTCTCCTGAGGTTGAAGAGGCGCTGTTGAGCCTTCTTCACCACACTGTCTGTGTAAAGGGACCATTTCAGGTTGTCAATGATGTATACGCAGAGGAACTTGAAGCTTTAACCCCTTCCACTGCGGATCCTTCGATGTGGATGGAGGTGTGCACTCTCTGCTGTCTCCTGTAGTCCACCAGTTTTTCTGACATTGACGGATTATTTTCCTGGCACCACTCTGCCAGGGCTCTCACCTCCTCCCTGTAAGCCGTCTCATCGTTGTTGGTAATCAAGCCTACCACTGTTGTGACATCTGCAAACTTGATAATTGAGTTGTAGACGTGTTTGGCCAAGCAGTTATGGGTGAACAGGGAGTACAGGAGGGGACTGAGCACGCACCCTTGTGGGGCCCCGTGTTGAGTACCTTCACCACTTGGGTTCTGCTTGTCAGGAAGTCCAGTACCCAGTTGCACAGGGAGGGGTTCAGAGCCAGGGCCCTGAGCATAGTAATGAGTTTGGAGGGCACATGGTGTTGAAGGCTGAGCTGTTGTCAATGAACAACATTCTGGGGGTGAGCAGTGAAATACACCTGCTGAAGCCCGTGCTACGGGTGGGTGCTGCTATGGTGACCAGTGAGCTGAGATAAGACGGGGCTTTACATATCAAAGACTTATAGATGACCTGGAGCCAGTGGGTTTGGCGACGAATATGAAGCGAGGGCCAGCTAACGAGAGCATACAGGTCGTAGTGGTGGGTAGTATATGGGGCTTTGGTGACAAAACAGATGGCACTGTGATAGACTACACAGAGTGTAGATAGCCTCCTACTCAGTCTATTTTGTAAATGACATCGCCAAAGTCAAGGATCGGCAGAATAGTCAGTTTTATGAGGGTGTGTTTGACAGCATGAGTGAAGGATGCTTTGTTGCAAAATAGGAAGCCGATGCTAGATTTAATATTGGATTAGAGATGCTTAATGTGAGTCTGGAATGAGAGTTTACAGTCTAACCAGACACCTAGGTATTTGTAGTTGTCCACATGTTCAGAACCATGATGCTGGACGGGCGGGCAGGTGCAGCGATTGGTTGAAGAGCATACATTTAGTTTTACTTGCATTTAAGAGCAGTTGGAGGCCATTGAAGAAGAGTTGTATGGCATTAAAGCTTGTCTGGAGGTTAGTTAACACAGTGTCAAAAGAAGGGGGGGTATACAGAATGGTGCCATCTGCGTAGAGGTGGATCAGAGAATCACCAGCAGCAAGAGCAACATCATTGATGTATAGAGAGAAAAGAGTCGGCCCGAGAATTGAACCCTGTGGCACCCCCATAGAGACTGCCAGAGGTCCGGACAACAGGTCCTCCAATTTCACACACTGACCTCTGTCTGATAAGTAGTTGGTGAACCAGGCGAGGCAGTCATTTGAGAAACCAAGGCTGTTGAGTCTGCCGATAAGAATGTTGTGATTGACAGAGTCGAAAGCCTTGGCCATGTCGATGAATACAGCTGCACAGTATGGTTTCTTATCGATGGCAGTTATGATATCGTTTAGGACCTTGAGCGTGGCTGAGGTGCACCAATGATCAGCTCAGAAACCAGAGTGCATAGCAGAGAAGGTACGGTGGGATTCGAAATGGTCGGTGATCTGTTTGTTAACTTGGCTTTCGAAGAGGGGGATGACCGCGGCAGCTTTGCAATCTTTGGGGATCTCAGACGATACGAAAGAGAGGTTGAACAGGCTAATAATAGGGGCTGCAACAATTTGGCGGCTAATTTTAGAAAGAGGATCCAGATTGTCTAATCCGGCTAATTTGTAGGGGTCCAGATTTTGCAGCTCTTTCCTAACATCAGCTATCTGGATTTGGGTGAAGGAGAAACGGAGGCTTGGGCAAGTTGCTGTGGGAGGTGAAGGGCTGTTGACCGGGGTAGGGGTAGCTAGGTGGAAAGCATGGCCAGCCGTATAATAATGCTTATTGAAATTCTCAATTATCATGGATTTATCGGTGGTGACAGTGTTTCCTAGCCTCAATGCAGTGGGCAGCTGGGAGGAGGTGCTCTTATTCTCCCTGGACTTTCCAGTGTCACATAAATAGTAGCACAAACTCGAAAAAGTTAAGTCCCCAGCTTCAATAAATGCGGCCTCAGGATATGTGGTTTCCAGTTTGCACATAGTCCAGTTTAGTTCCTTGAGAGCCGTAGCTGTGTCTGCTTTGGGGGGAATATACGCACGGCGGTGACGATGACTGAAGTGAAGAAAATGATCTCGGGTGGTAATGTGGTCTGCTTTTGATGGTGAGATATTCCAGATCGGAAGAACAAATGGACTTGAGTTCCTGTACATTACCACAATCACACCACGAGTTGTTAATCATGATACAAACCCTCCGCTTTATTTTTCCCAGAGAGTTTTTTCTTCCTGTCCGCGCAATGGGCGGAGTAATCCGGTGACTGAATTGATGGGGGCAATGTATCCAGAGAAAGCCATGATTCCGTAAAACAGTGTTTATTACAGTCCCTGATGTCTCTCTGGAAGGAGATCCTTGCCCTGAGCTTGTCTACTTTATTGTCCAAGGACTGAATGTTAGCAAGTAATATACTCTGAAGCGGTGGATGGTATGCACTCCTTCGGAGTCTGACTAGGGCCTCACTCCTACCTCTTCTTCGGCATGGTGCCACACCCGGGATGAACAGTTGCCTCTGGATGTTCAAATAAAGGATCCAGGTCAGGGAAGTCGAATTTCTGGTGAGTGACTGCCGATCTAATATCCAAAAGTTATTTCTGGCAGTAGATAATACAAGAAACGTTCTGAGCAAAAAATGTAAGAAATAACACTTGTAGCAGGCTCAAGTGTGTGGGGTTTCTACGTCGCCAAGTACAATAACAAACATGCACCAGTAGCACAACTAGAATGCAAATGAGAGTTTATTAGGGATTTTCGTATACTGGGGAAGAAGGGGGAATTCACCAATTACCTCACAGTCCACAAGCCGTTCCCGTTGTCCGTTCCATTCTCCAGGGGTAATCCTAAAACTCGGGTGCTCAGCCAATCCGGTACACAAGGTGGGTAATCAGACAGTCCAGGTCACAACGGGTAATCACACAGATATTGTTCCCTCTTCTCCCACTCTTCATAATGCACGTTTTTCTCTCCATTCTCTGCCTCTTTGTGCAGGCCGCTTCCTCTTTTATCCCCAAGCACTCCCTGGCTTAATGGTCCAGAGCCTCGCCTCGTTGGGGCAGGAAGTCCATATAAGGATTGGGGTTGAGCCAGCGGGTTGCAAGATATCTCCTCAATAACCACTCCCCTTACCTCTCCCTGCCATCTGCCACACACCCCCCGCCTTCAGCTCTGACTGGGAGGGAGGGGCAGTCCAGCTCCCTAGAGCATCCCTCCTGGAGAGAGCATCGACATTTCCATGGGCTGCACCTGATCTGTGGACAACAGAGAAAGCAAAGAGCTGTAAGGATAGGAACCAGCGGGTGACCCGGGCGTTACTGTCCTTATTCCGTGACATCCAAACCAGTGGTTTCAGCGTTTCCAGCGCCCCCTTTATTGCTAGACATTCTTTCTCCACAGTGGAATATCTTCGTTCTCGTGGCAACAGCTTCCGGCTAATGTACATGACTGGGTGTTCCTCACCTTCTTGTAGCGGTGATAGGACGGCATCCACCCTGGTTTCGAACGTGGTACACACCAGTGGTTTGGAGATGTCCGGGGTCAGCAGCACAGGTCCAGAACACAGTGCTCCCTTTAGGTCCTGGAAGGCTTTCTCTGTCTCCTTGGTCCATGTCACCTGGGCGGGCAAATGGCTCCTGGTCAGATCTGTCAGGTGGCTGGCTAGGTAGGCAAAGTGGGGACTAAATCTCCGGTAGTAACTAGTCAACCCCCCAAATGTGCGTACCTGCTTCTTGGTGAGGGGGCGGTGCCAGTCCCAAATTGACTCCACTTTCTTCACCTGGGGTTTGACACATCCCCTCCCGATCATGTACCACAGGTACTCAGCCTCCCGCAGGCCGAGCCAACATTTCTTTGGATTCGCTGTTAGCCCCGCCTCCCGTAAGGCCTGCAGTACTGCGCTCACCTGGTTTAGATGCCTCCCACTCGCCCCCATGGACCACAATGTCGTCGATGTATGCCGCCAAGCCAAGACGGTTTTTGTTCTTCGTGTTATCCACGTTTCTTTATCCACGTCCAGATGTCCTCGGGGTCATCTCCCGTACAGGAGTTCGAAGGGAGAGAATCCTGTTGAAGTTTGGGGCACTTCTCGGATCAAGAACATCAGGTAGGGTAGCAGCTGGTCCCAATTAATTCCATCAGCCTCCATCACCTTCTTTATTTTCATTAGCTTGCATAGATCGTTCATGATTCGCGACATGAACGGGGTGCCCTGGTCGGTCAATATCTTGTCGGGGATGCCTACTCGGGAGAACAGGATGACCAACTCACGTGCGATTCCCTTGGTGGCCATGGTGCACAGGGGAATGGCTTCTGGGTACCTGGTGACATAATCCAGAATGTATAGGTGCCCTCGGTTGCTCTTTGGTATAGGTTCCACCAGGTCCATCGCAATCCTGCTGAATGGGTCTGAAATAATGGGTAGGGGAATTAAGGGACTGTGAGAATGGGAGTTTTGGCGCCACCTGCTGGAACTCTGGGCAACTGCGGCAGTATTCTTCCACTGCTCTCTTCACCCCCGGTCAGTAAAACCGTGCCTTGATCCTGTCTAAGGTCTTATTCACCCCTAGGTGAGCCCCAAGAAGGTGGGAGTGCGCCAAATGCAGGACAGATGGTACAAAGGGACGGGGCACCAACAACAACTCCATACATTTGTCATTCTTCTTCATGACCTGATATAGGAACTTCTTCTTTATAGAAAAATTGGGGTAGGTGATTTGACTTACCCCTCCACGGGCTTTCCATCAACCATGGTCACCTGCTGGAGAGCGCTGGCCAAGAAAGGATCTTCCAGTTGGGTCGTGCCAAACCGACCCGCTAGAGAGGCGGGCTCTGGCGCCACCTCATGGTCAATCGGGAACATGTCTTCCGACTCACCACCTCTCCCTCCAGTCTGGCTTCAACAGAGTCCCCCTCTGAGAGGGGGTCAGTTGACACCTGGGGGTCCACTTCCTGGAATTCACACATCCGGGCATTCCTCCTCCTGGCGTCTCTCCCACCTCTCCACCTTCCTCCTCCCTTCTGGTTCCCTCTGTTCCCCACGTTTCCGGACATCCTGGTCCACAATTGGAGGAACTTCGGGAAATCCCTCTGGATAAGGACGACTTTGGTTTGGGACGACTCCCACTGGTCCCATGTGCTGTCCCTTTGTGGTCTGTAGGTGGAAGAGTGTAGTAGGGTAGTCCTTGGTCTCATTGTGTATGCACGTAATGGCCACGGTCTCCGCCAGGTTCGAGGACTGGGCAACATCAGGTCGGACCAGGGTCACCATACTCCCGGAGTCCACAAGTGTCGTGGTGTTCTTTCCGTTGGCTCTTACTGGGGTGACAGGGGAAGGACCACTCTCCCTAGGCCAGCATGCCATCAGCAAGCCGCAGGGCACTGGCTGAAGCCAAAGGCATCGGACATCGTGGTTTGAACAGTTCCAGGCGATGTGTCCCGGCTCTCCACACACATTTCCTGCTGTCCAGGTTCAGGAAGGGGAGCTGACTGTGAGTGTCCTCCTATCCTTGGCCGGGGTCCCGGCATGGTCCTCCTCCCCTTTTCGCTCCTTTGGGCGAGTGGAGGATTCGCCTTCCATGGTTGTCCTCTGCGCAGGACCTCAAAAGCCACATGTTGTCCTTACACCAGTTCCACCAGCTGATCTGCGCCCTGCAGGTTAGCTTGGTTGGTTAACTTTTTAGCTTCGAATGGAAGAGAGTGTATAAATTGATCTATGCCCACTTTCTCAATGGGCGTGAGCGTCAGGAGTTCAGTAGTTAGCCAGCTCTTGGCCAGCCTAATTAGATCATGCATTTGCGATCGGGGAGGACACTGTAGGATCATGCGCCCAATCATGGAATCTTTGTGACCTGCTAATCAGGGTGTAACCATACCGGTGCAGGATTTCCTTTTTCAGCACCTCGTAATGTGTCACCTGGTCAACCAACAGATCCCCATATCTCCCTCTCCTTCCCTCGCTCTCTCTCCCTCTCTCTTTGCCCCGTATCTCTCCCTCCTCCGCTCTCTTCTTTCCCCATATCTCTCTCCCTCCCTCTCTCTCTTTCCCCATATCTCTCTCCCTCCCTCTCTCTCTCTCTCTCTCTCTCTCTTCTTTCCCCATATCTCTCTCCCTCCCTCTCTCTCTCTTCTTTCCCCATCTCTCTCCTCCCTCTCTCTCTCTCCTTCCCTCGCTCTCTCTTCTTGCCCCATATCTATCTCCCTCTCTCTTCTTCCCTCTCTTTTTGCCCCATATCCCCCCTCTCTCCTTCTCTCTCTTCTTGCCCCATATCGATCCCTCCCCTCTCTTTCCTTCCTTCTCTTTTTGCCCCGTATCTCTCCCTCCCTCTCTCTCTCTCTCCTTCCCTCTTCTTGCCTCGTATCTCTCCCTCCCTCTCTCTCTCTCTCCTTCCCTCTTCTTGCCTCGTATCTCTCCCTCCATCTCTCTGCCCCTCCCCTTCTCTCCCTTCCCTCTCTCCCCCGCCTCTCTCCCTTCCCTCTCTCCTCCCTGTTCCATACCTCTTGGTGCCACAGGCATCAGGGCAGGTGGGGCATTTTTCGCAGGTGTCCCCAAAGGCCCCTGGTTCAGTGCACTGGCAGCGCCCACAGGCACAGCTGCCCCGCCCGCTGCAGATCTGCCCGTCATCAGACACACAGGATGAGGTGTCAGTGGAACAGTTACAGTTGTCCCCGATATAGCCCGCATGGCACTTACACTCTCCACAGTGGCACTCTCCGTGACCTGAGGAAGAGAGGATAGATGAGGGAGCTTGTGAGGACAGTTCTTCAAACAGAGTTTCAAATGGTATAAAAACAAGTCAATATGTTAGCACCAATTAGCTTTACACAAGAAAACTAAAAACACAGATAAAACAATTTCTGAGACAAAGTGATATGAAAAAAAATACACATCCACATTCAAATTCCCACAACAGGCCATTATCTAGCAAGGAATGATTTCCAAACATTAACAAAGCATTTATAGACAATACAGCCAATCACACACACGTCATCATCTGTTATTGATCACAAAATCTGTGAAAAGCTGTTTACTGGCCAGAAATGTTTCTGCAGTGATGAACAACTAGACTAGATCACAGTTATTTCAGTTAGGGGAAAGCTTGGGCATCTAATGCCGGCAACAAGCCATGAAACACTAACAGTCTTTAAAAGGCCCGGTGGAGTCCAAATGTATTTCCCCCTTTTTAAATCATATTGTACAACAGCTGATGAAACTAACACTGTAAAAGTGTGAAAACATTTGATCAGTGCTATTTCCTGACATTGTAGTTGCTGGTTGAAAATACAATCTACATAGGACCTTCTAATCAGCAGGTTTGCATGAACGGGAGTTTCGGCTTTCCATGGTGACAAATTGGTTAAAAGACCAATAAAAAGAGAGTTTCAAACCTCTCTGCCAATAACAGCTAGTTTTCAGTTTTCCCCTCCACACCCAGACAGTCCTAGCAAAATTCTTTGAGAAAGTTTTTTGCTATAAAGCTATTTTTTTGCCAATTTGAATGGAACTCTATCACAGTAAGGTACTTAATTGTTACCCAGAAATGATTTGATATTGATTTAAAAATGGCTGCATTGGGACTTTAATGGAACAAACCTTATCGACATCGGAAGCTATGGACCAGAGGTCAACCCAGAGGCAGCCCAAGGGTGTGATGTCACAGTGGAAATAATCCCTGTTCAAACACTGACTTGTTTTAGTAGCGGGCCCTGTGTCAGTGTGTGTGAGATGGGAAGGCTGGGTTCTTCAGACAAGAACAGCTGTAATTAAGTCTTAACTGCTGTGCTTCCACGCTGACTTTAAGCCAGTTGTTCCCACAAGGCCCCACAACGAGAGCATTCATATTAGGCAGTTGAAAAAAGCAAAAGACGACCAGCACAGAAGCAAAGAGATGGCAAGCCTCAATGTTACACAATTAGTCTACATCTGATGACCAAAGGCCTTGCAATTTAAAAAAAAAAACGATCAACTTGGCAAATCTGAAATAAAGCAACTTTAAAAAAAAAAGGCCCTGTTTGGTACAGAGGCATTAGCCAGGGGGGTTAGTCTGACCTGGAAGTGTAACAGCACTGCTGTTTAACTGAGCCCAACCACACCACAGCTGGTAGCTGGAGGTTACTGTCTGAGGTGGGAGTCTACTGCTGTAGGAGAGTACATGAGGTTGAACTGACCTGCTCCAGGATCTGTTCCTACAGGCTTCAACCCTGTTCAACCCTGTGAGCTCTAGTAAAAAGCAGGATGTCTTCTGTATGGAACAGAGTGACCTCTAAGGTTCTTTAGAATCTCCACCTGCAATACTCATCTATTTAGACCTGGGAAGTAAGGGGACACTTGGACTTAGGCCTCAATTGCGTGAGACAGAGCTTTCTCAGGCCCTTTCTAACATCGAAAAGCCAAGTCTGGTCTGATCTTCCAAGAAAGCTCTCCTAATGCAATCCATGTGTTGTTGCCTACTCCTCCCTCTCCTCTAATAGCAGGATTATTCCACTGAAATTAGGTATTAGAAGAGCCTTACTTCATTTGACTTATAATAAACTTCACAGACAGGACAACAGGGGGGCAAACTAACCAGTCTGAACATTACAGCACATCAACAGTGCTGCACTGCTAGCACACAGGGTGCTGCCTCATCTATAGAACACCTATTAGGGTTATTTTGTTAAAGTTGTTCTAGAATCTATAGAAGGATTCCATTCTGTTGTGGGTTGGTAGAGATGTATGCAGACTGACAGACAGGGCCCAGAGAATGTAGGTCACCTAACTAATTTAATTTGTGCTGTCTATTGGAGTAGGATACTTTGTTTTAAGGACATCCATCTCAATCATGGGTAATGAGTTCCAGCTTGAAGTGCCCCTCGGAAAGATGGTGCCTAAAAGCAATAAAAAGACAAAGCCTAAAATACGCATTTCAAAAAGCCCGTTCAATTTGATCATAAACATGTATGGTGTGTTCAGAAAGTATTCATACCCCTTGACTTATTCCATATTTTGCTGTGTTACAGCCTGAATTCAAAATGGATTAAATCGATTTTTTTCTTACCCATCTCCACACAATACCCCATAATGACAAAGTGAAAACATGTTTTTAGAAATTGTAGCAAATGTATTGAAAATTAAACACACCTTTGGCAGCGATTACAGCTGTGAGTCTTTCTGGGTAAGTCTTCAAGAGATTTCCACAATTGCATTGTGCAAAATTTGCCCATTATTCTTCTCAAATTTCTTCAAGCTCTGTCAAATTGGTTGTTGATCATTGTTAGACAACCATATTCAGGTCTTGCCACAGATTTTCAAGTAGATTTAAGTCAAAACTGTAACTCAGCCACTCGGGAACATTCACTGACTTCTTGGTAAGCAACTCCAGTGTAGATGTGGCCTTTTGTTTTAGGTTATTGTCCTGCTGAAAGGTGAATTCCTCTCCCAGTATCTGGTGGACAGCAGACAACCGGGCTTTCCTCTAGGATTTTACCTGTGCTTAGCTCCATTTTGTTTTTTGTTTTTTTTATCCTGAAAAACTCCCCAGTTTTTAATGATTACAAGCAATAACTATGCTTCAAAATGACTCAATAAGATGTTGTATTGGATTTGCCCCAAACATAACACTTTGTATTCAGGACAAAAAGTGAATTGCTTTGCAACATTTTTTTTACAGTATTACCTTAGTGCCTTGTTGCAAACAGGCCGAATGTTTTGAAATATTTTTATTCTGTACAGGCTTCCTTATTTTCACTCTGTCAATTAGGTTAGTATTGCGGAGTAACTGCAATGTTGTTGATCCATCCGCAGTTTTCTCCTATCTCAGCCATTAAACTCTATAACTGTTTTAAAAAGTCACCATTGGCTTCATGGTGAAATCCCTGATTGGTTTAATTCCTCTCCGGCAACTGAGTTAGAAAGGACGCCTGTATCTTTGTAGTGACTGGGTGTATTGATACACCATCAAATGTGTAATTAATAACTTCACCATGCTCAAAGGGATATTCAATGTCTGCATAGTTGATTGTTTACCCATTTACCAATAGGTACCCTTCTTTGCGAGGCATTGGAAAACCTCCCTGGCCTTTGTGGTTGAATATGTGTTTGAAAATCACTACTCAACTGTGGGACTTTACAGATAATTGTGTGGGCTGCAGAGATAAGGAGATAAGGTAGTAATTTAAAAATCATGTTAAACACCATCATTGCACACAGAGCGAATGCAACTTAAGTGACTTGTTAAGCACATGTTAACTCCTGAACGTATTTAGGCCATAACAAGAGTTTAATACTTATTGACTCAAGACTTTTCAGCTTTACATTTTTAATGAATTTGTAATATAAAAAAACAACACAATTCCGCTTTGAAATGATGGGGTATTGTGTGTAAACCAGTGATGCAGAATCTCAATTTAGTCTATTTGAAATTCAGGCTGTGATGCAACAATGTGGAAAAAGTCAAGAAGGCAGAATACTTTCTAAAGGCACTGTATGATGTGTGTAAGAAGTTTCTAGTAAGTAGAATTTGCTTTTCTTTACTCATATTTTCCCCAAACTGCCCTGGGTGAGTAGTAACTTAAGACATTTACACCAGGGCCTGTGTAAAGGGCATGTACTGTTGTTAATAAGGACCATATTTTAAGAGGTGGAAAAGTTTAGTCTGGTGTGATTAAATTGTTCCTGTGCTTTATGGTCACGTCGCCACGCTCAATGACTGTTGGTCACTGGTGGTGGCCAGAAGCACAACCATGATGGGTGTGTGTGTGTGTTTGTTTTACTATCCTTGTGGGTACTAGAAGTCCTCACAAGGATAGTAAAACATGGAACATAATCTCGGTCCCAAGTGAAAAAAATTATATTTTAGGCTCAGGGGTTAGGTTTAGGGTTACGGTTAGTATTAAGGTTGGGGTTAGGGTTAGAGGTTAAAGTTAGGGTTAGGTATAGTTTTAGGGTTAGGGGTTAAGGTTAGGCTTACGGTTGATTAGGGTTATGGTTAGGTTAAATTTAGATCTAGGGAAAATAGGATTTTTAGATGGGAATCAATTATTTGGTTCCCACAAGGATAGCAATACAGAACTGTGTGTGTGCACAACCATGAGGTATGGGTGCCTTCTGAGTCTGGTGGCTTGAGGCCTGGGAACATGTCCTTAGGAGAGAGGACTGCACCTCTGGAAAGTTCACAGGTAGAGACTGAATCTCCCTTTATAGTGCACTATTTTTGACCTGGACCCAGGTCTATGGTAGAAACGTAGAAAGGGAATAGTGTACCATTTAGGACACAGACAGATTACAATAGATTCATCTTGGAGGTAATGCTCACTTGACTGTCTACCTGGCACACTGCTGTCTCAATGTTACGGCTTCTACAGTAAGAGGCAAGTCCTGACATGCTGCCATCACAGCTGTTTCTTCCATCACTCTCTGCTCTGCTGCTCATTATTAAATGTGTGTGTGTGTGGTTCCCAGAACATCTAGATGAGGATCAGTAGAGCTGGTTTAATGCTGTGTAATCCTGTATTTAATGCCCCAGTCAGGGATGTCAAGTACTTCATCTGATAGCATCAGGATCTTTGGTACCGTTTGAGGACTTCCTTTGTAAGATCAGCAGTAGTTGACTCATGCTCACAGTGCCCTTTGTCACCATTTACATCATAGGACCAGCTAGCTACAGAATGTAGATAGAGAGGAACATTAATCATCTACCTCACAATGTCTGCATTCACTTGGGTACTGTAGGTACAGTACCAGTCCCTTTATTTTTTACTATTTTCTACATTGTAGAATAAGTGAAGACATCAACACTATGAAATAACACATATGGAATCATGTAGTAAGCAAAAAAAAGTGTTACACTAATCAAAGTATATTTTATATTTGAGATTCTTCAAAGTAGCCACCCTTTGCCAAAAGTGTGCAAAGCTGTCAACAAGGCATTCTCCCGACCAGCTTCATGAGGTAGTCACCTGGAATGCATTTCAATTAACAGGTGTGCCTTGTTAAATGTTAATTTGTGGAATTTGTATTCTTCTTAATGCATTTGAGCCAATCAGTTGTGTTGTGACAAGGTAGGTGTGGTATACAGAAGATAGCCTCATTTGACAGAAGATCAAGTATTTTACCAAATGGCAAGAACAGTTCAAATACGCAAAGATAAATGACAGTCCATCATTACTTTAAGACATGAAGTTCAGGCAACCCGGAAAATGTCAAGAACTTTGAAAGTTTCTTCAAGTGCAGTCGCAAAAAGCATCAAGTACTATAATGAAACTGGCTCTCATGAGGACCGCCACAGGAAAGGAAGACCTGGCGTTAACTCTACTGCAGAGGATAAGTTCATTAGAGTTACCAGCCTCAGAAATTGCAGCCCAAATAAATGCTTTACAGAGTTCAAGTAACAGACACATCTCAACATCAACTGTTCAGAGGAGACTGCGTGAATCGGACCTTCATGGTCGAAATGCTGTAAAGAAACCACTACTAAAGGACACCAATAAGAAGAAGAGACTTGCTTGGGCCAAGAAACACAAGCAATGGACATTAGACGGGTAGAAATCTGCCCTTTGGTCGGATGAGTCCAAATTTGAGATTTGTGGTTCCAACTGCCGTGTCTTTGTGAGACGCAGTGTACGTGAATGCACATCTCTGCATATGTGGTTCCCACCGTGAAGAATGGAGGAGGTGGTGTGATGGTGCTTTGCTGGTGACACTGTCTGTGATTTATTTAGAATTCAAGGCACACTTAACCAACATGGCTACCACAGCATTCTGCAGCTATACGCCATCCCATCTGGTTTGCGCTTAGTGGGACTATCATTCGTTTTTCAACCAGACACTGACCCAACACACCTCCAGAATGTGTAAGGGCTATTTGACCAAGGAGAGTGATGGAGTGCTGCATCAGATGACCTGGCCTCCACAATCACCCGACCTCAACCCAACTGAGATGGTTTGGGATGAGTTGGACTGCAGAGTGAAGAAAATGCAGCCATCAGGTTCTCAGCATATGTGGGAACTGAAGACTTTTGGAAAAGCATTCCAGGTGAAGATGGTTGAGAGAATGCTAAGAGTGTGCAAAGCTGTCATCAAGGAAAAGGGTGGCTACTTTGAAGAATCTAAAATATAAATATATATATTTTTGTTTAACACTTTTTTGGTTACTACATGATTCTATATGTATTATTTTATAGTTTTGATGCCTTCACTATTATTCTACACTGTAGAAGATAGTACAAATAAAGAAAAACCCTTGAATGAGTAGGTGTATCCAAACTTTTGACCGGTACTGTATATTATTTTGTTGATAGACACATGTAACATAAATGGTATGGTAGTGTTTGTCAACAGACTGTGGGATGTGACCACTAACAAGGAACTTTGTTTGGTACAACTTTTTTTCTGTCACTGATAATTTAGACAAATCATGATTTCATAGGTGTTCGCGCCTTTACTAGGCTTGGACGGTCTCCAGATTGTCATACCTTCATACCGACCTTGTGCCATCCTGGGATATTCGGTAATACTGGCACTCAAATCAAGGGACAATATTTTTAAACCCCGCTGAGCCTCTGTAATCCGAAGGGTAGCAATGCTAACAAAATCATGTAAAATCATGCTAACAAGCGCATTGCGAATGTTTTATACAGCCTCTGACCTAAAGTATTTGTAGGAGAGAAATCCCAGCTCATACAGTTATACATGTGACTAAAAACTGCTACTCAGTTTGCTTCATGCGCAAAACAAATATTAGACAGCAAGGCTCTTGGTCCAGGAGGGGACCTCTGGTTCCAAATATAACCATTCAAAGGGTGCTATTTGTAACCAAAAAGGGTTTCATCTGACTCGAAAGGGTTCCATCTGGAACCTTTTTAAGGAGGGTTCTCCTACAGGGACAAATGGCTCTACATAGCTGAGAGTGTACCGCCCTGCTTCCCCTCCTCATTCTAGTATCTTTTCTAACACAACTCCCCCCAGAATTTAATCGAGCATCTGCAAGATTTTAGTTCTCGGTCTCCGAGATGACTGTAGGTATAACATCAGGTGCTATAATGCTATGGGCCATTTTCTGGATTTCTGGACAAAAATCCCCACTTACAATGGATATCGGAGATTCTCAATTGGGCATGGGTCACCAACATACGTGCAGTGAAAAAGCATAGCATAGCGTACTTTACTATTGTAAAGTGGCTGTTCCACTGGATGTCTTAAGGTGAACGCACCAATTTGTAAGTCGCTCTGGATAAGAGCGTCTGCTAAATGACTTAAATGTAAATGTAGTGTGTGGTTACTGGGGTAGAAATAACTAATAAAAACACTCAACTGTACGTAACAACTAGCACACATGCTAAAATCATCAATACATTTTTCTCACACCCTCATGTTTGGCGTAATGCATAGGTACTGTTCTGGTGCTGTTAATCATCATAGTATACGTCTCAAGTGGCACCCAATTCCCTATTTAGTGCACTACTTTTGACCAGAGACCATGGGGCTCTGGTCAGAAGTAATGCACTATACAGGGAATAGGGTGCCATTTGGGACTTCAGCAATAGTCCTGTGTCTACATTTTCCCCCTTCCTAATGACCTGGTCATCCTGACACCAGGCCAGTATAATGTGGCTGAGAGATCAGACATAGCCCCAGATAAACAGAGCCATAGTGAGGGGCGCGCCGACCCACTTCATCTCAGGCAGACAAGCTTGGCATGCTGCAGCAGCTATCCGCAGCCACTTTTCCTCCTTCTATCCCAACTCTGCATGCTCTCTCTCCCTGGCAGGATGCAGGTCAGCGAGTTAATTAACTTAATGCACACCTCGCATCAATGCCCTCTCTGACTGAGCGCCATGGAGAGAGAAGGGCAGAAAAGTACCAACCAACGTGTTGTCCATCCCTTTCACAGCCAAAGCCCAGCAACAACCTCTCGTGACAGAGAAGGGACATGCATGAAAGGCTGCTAACATCTAGCAGTCTATCCCTTTCACAGCCAAAGCCCAGCTCAGCTTAGTTCAGTCCAGGGCCCTAGGCCAAGGTAAAGCAACCAAATCACACACGGGCGAGTGCAGATCCACCCACAGAAAGGTAGAGAGAGAGGGAGAGACAACAAGAGAGTAATTAAAACAGAAGTGGGAGGTTGGGCTGAGAGGAGAGTGTTGCCTCCCTCGTTGCTGGGGTTTAATGGCACTGAAGATATAGGGCTGGAATATAGGATAATATATACACAAAAGTATGTGGACACCTGCTCGTCGAACATTTCATTCCAAAATCATGGGCATTAATATGGAGTTGGTGTCCCCTTTGCTGCCCCAACATCCTCCAATCTTCTGAGACGGCTTTCCACTAGATGTTGGAACATTGCTGAGGGGACTTGCTTCCATTCAGCCACAAGACCATTAGTGAGGTTGGGCACTGGCAGTCAGCGTTCTAATTCATCCAAAAGATGTTCGATGGGGTTGAGGTCAGGGTTCTGTGTAGGCCAGTCAAGTTCTTCCACACCGATCTCGACAAACCATTTCCGTATGCACCTCGCTTTGTGCACGGGGGCATTGTCAGGCTGAAACAGGAAAGGGCATTGCCCAAACTGTTGCCACAAAGTTGGAAGCACAGAATTGTCTAGAATGCCATTGTATGCTGTAGCATTATGATTTCCCCTTGTGGGAACTAAGGGGCCTAGTCCAAACCTAGTCCAAACAAATTATTGCTCCTCCTTTACAGTTGGCACTGTGCATTGGGGCAAGTAGCGTTGGACTGCCAGATGGTGAAGCGTGTTTCATCAGTCCAGATAATGTGTTTCCACTGCTCCAGAGTCCAATGGCAGGGAGATTTACACCACAATAATTGCCATTGCGCATGATTGTAGGCTTGTATGCGGCTGCTCGGCCACGGAAACACATTTCCTGAAGCTCCCCACAAAACAAGTGAGCAAGTTTGGAACTTTGAGTTAGCGTTGCAACCGAGGACATATGATTTTAACGTGCTAGGAGCTTCAGCACTCGGCGGTCCCTATGACGGTACCACATTGAAAGTCACTGAGCTCTTCAGTAAGGCCATTCTACTGACAATGTTTGTCTACAAAGATTGCATGACTGTGTGCTCGATTTTATACACCTGTCAGCAACATCTATGGCTGAAATAGCCAAATCCTCTCATTTGAAGGGGTGTCCACATACGTTTGTATATATAGTGTAGGATGAAGTATAGGGTTTGAATGCGTTGAGTATTAGGTTGGCTGATTTCTAAGAAACGTTAGGGGGGCTGGAAAGTGTGGGGTAGAGAATGGTCGATGCAAGAGAGAGAGCCTATCAATGTCTACATTTGACAAGGTGGAGAGATTCTGCTTTAAAACAAATGGTAGAAACATTTTGCAGGCCGCTTCTGGACCAACTGCTGTGCTTTTCCAAATATTTACTGTCTGCTGCCAGTGTCCATACTCCTGCTTGACTCACTGCTCTGGTGTCTTCTCATGACACAGAGGGAAAGAAAGAGAGAGGGCGAGAGAGGGGGGAAAGAAAGAGAGACAGAGAGAGAAAAAGAGACAGAGAGAGAAAAAGAGACAGAGAGAGAGAGAGAGAAAGAGAGAGAGAGAGAGAGAGAAAAAGAGAGAGAGAGAGAAAAAAGAGAGAGAGAGAGAGAAAGAGAAAAGAGAGAGAGAGAAAGAAAAAGAGAGAGAGAGAGAGAGAGAAAAAGAGAGAGAGAGAGAAAGAAAAAAAGAGAGAGAGAAAAGAGAGAGAGAGAGAGAGAAAGAAAAAGAGAGAGAGAGAGAGAGAGAAAGAAAAAGAGAGAGAGAGAGAAAGATAAAGAGAGAGAGAGAGAAAGATAAAGAGAGAGAAAGAAAAAGAAAAAGAGAGAAAGAAAAAGAGAGAGAAAGAAAAAGAGAGAGAAAGAAAAGGAGAGAGAAAGAAAAAGAGAGAGAGAAATCATAAATGGGAGGGCAGCAGTCATTCAATTGATTGCGCTCAGCTGGCTTTTCTGTCAGAAGACCCACATCAGTTAACAGCTGCTTTAGAACTGGTGTGAGCCTCGTTGAAAGCATTACCTTTAGCCCTCTTTGCTGCTTTTCATTCTGTTGCTCATTTATGGACCTAAATATTATTTCAATGAAAACATTACAGCTAAAAATAATAACGTGTCACTGAAATGTTAAGCCCTCCATTAAAGATGGAATCTGCAGTAGTGGGAAAGGCCAGTGGCACTGTTTAAATTAAAATAAATTAAAAATATAATAATAAATAAGGTACATTTTGTGCTTTTCTATCATGCATGAAATGATGTCCGAGGGGAAAAAACTGTTTGTTGTTTGCAGTAACTTCCTTGTTGTTATAATATCACAAACGGACATAGACGTTTCACCATGAAGGATTCTAGCTTTTAAAAGGGTAGAAAGATTTCAAACATCATATGTTGGCCCAGCGCTGTCCGGGTTAGGGTTTGGAGGGGGTAGGCCGTCATTGTAAATAAGAATTTGTTCTTAACTGACTTGGTCTTTTACCAAATAGGGCAATATTCTGTATAACACCCCTATCTTGTCACAACACAACTGGCTCAAACGCATTAAGGAAATAAATTCCACAAATGAACTTTTAACAAGGCACACCTGTTAATTGAAATGCATTCCAGGTGACTACTTCATGAAGCTGGCTGAGAGAATGCCAAGAGTGTGCAAAGCTGTCATTAAGTCAAAGGGTGGTTACTTTGAAGAATCTAAAATATATTTGGATTTGTTAAACACTTTGATTACTTCATGATTCCATATGTGTGATTTCATAGTTTTGATGTCTTCACTATAATTGTACAATGTAGAAAATAGTACAAATAAAGAAAACCCCTTGAATGAATAGGTGTGTCCAAACGTTTGACTGGTACTGTAAACATTTTAGTAATTTAGCAGATGCTCTTATCCAGCTAGCTAGCCATGTATATTTTACATTTAGTTTTAGATACATTTTTTATGTATGTTTAACTAGCTGGCTAGCTGGATGAATACCATTTAAACTTCCTAGCTTAGAATTGTAAAGTAAAATGTCTAGTTATCCTTGTCACCATTGACTTGACTGGCAGTAGGTTGAGTTGATGCCCACTCCTTTACCCACTCCTTTGTTAGTTAGCTGATCAATTCCAGTACAGATGTGGCAGTCAATTGGGAACAAGCTATAAGAGATGACTAAATTGAGGAAATCAAGTTAAGTTGAAATATGCTTCATATGAAATGTATTATTCATGTCCATGTTGCTCATTGCTCATCATCACTCTAGTGTCTCATACCCCACTCCATTGTTAGAGTATCATCAGCTTTAAGACCTACCCTATAGAAAGCCTGCTCTGTAGGATGACCCTAAACAACTCAGTAACCCCAATTATAACCATGGGTGAAAGTAGATGTCTTCCTGGTACGGGGACCTCCTATGTTCGCACACATTCTTTTTTATGGGCCCAATCATAGAATGACATATAGAGTCTATATTAATTTAATAGGATCTCTATGGATCTCTATGGCCTAATCATAGAATGACATATAGAATCTATATGAATTTAATAGGATCTCTATGGGCCTAATAGTAAAGATTTGTCACTTAACTTTTAAATGTATTAGCCTACCTGATAATGTGGCAAAAAACACAACCAGTCATGTTTTCATCTGATTGTCAAACAATTACTTCAAAATGGCCATGTCGGCTACGTTACTCAGGAATGGCAGAAAGACAGATGTTGCAGGAATAAAAGTATAGCCTCATTTACATATTTTTTCTGCTAATATTTTACAACATTTGGTAGGCTATTCGTTAGTCAACTTGTCTATAATTAGATACATGCAGCTTCTCATCATAGCTTGATGCTTGTCTAGAATACTAAAAGCCTTGCTCACCAGAATAATGTCAAATCGATAGAATGATCAATGCATCATCAACAATCTAGTTGACATCGGTAAAGTTCTCTTTCATTTCTGCTTCTCTCGCAGAGCGAGGACGTTTAGGGACCAGGCAGTTTTACGCAATTATGACATAACATTGAAGGTTGTGCAATGTGACAGGAATATTTAGACTTAGGGATGCCACCCGTTAGATAAAATACGGAACAGTTCCGTATTTCACTGAAAGAATAAACGTCTTGTTTTCGAGATGATAGTTTCAGGATTCGACCTTATTAATGACCTAAGGCTCGTATTTCTGTGTGTTATCATGTTATAACTAAGTCTATGATTTGATAGAGCAGTCTGACTGAGCGGTGGTAGGCAGCAGCAGGCTCGTAAGCATTCATTCAAACAGCACTTTCGTGCGTTTTGCCAGCAGCTCTGCTGTTTATGACATCAAGCCTATCAACTCCCGAGATTAGGCTGGTGTAACCGATGTGAAATGGCTAGCTAGTTAGAGGGGTGCACGCTAATAGCGTTTCAAACATCACTCGCTCTGAGACTTGGAGTAGTTATTCCCCTTGCTCTGCATGGGTAACGCTGCTTCGAGGATGGCTGTTGTCGTTGTGTTCCTGGTTCGAGCCCAGGGAGGAGCTAGGAGAGGGACGGAAGCTATACTGTTACACTGGCAATACTAAAGTGCCTATAAGAACATCCAATAGTCAAAGGTTAATGAAATACAAATGGTATAGAGAGAAATAGTCCTATAATTCCTATAATAACTACAACCTAAAACTTCTTACCTGGGAATATTGAAGACTCATGTTAAAAGGAACCACCAGCTTTCATATGTTCTCATGTTCTGAGCAAGGAAGTTAAACGTTAGCTTTCTTACATGGCACATATTGCACTTTTACTTTCTTCTCCAACATTTTGTTTTTGCATTATTTAAACCAAATTGAAACATGTTTCATTATTTATTTGAGGCTAAATTGATTTTATTGATGTATTATCATAAGTTAAAATAAGTGTTCATTCAGTATTGTTTTAATTGTCATTATTACAAATAAAAAATCTATAAAATCGGCCAATTAATCGGTACCGGCTTTTTTGGGGGGGGGGGGGTTCTCCAATTATCGGTATTGGTGTAGAAAAATCATAATCGGTCGACCTCTAGTTAACATTATAATAGGCTATATGTGAGACCCACATTCAGTGTCCAACTTGTAGGCTACTCCACTCTAAAATAATGCCGGCATCCATACAGTGCCATTTGATAAATGCAAAGAGACATCACTTACAAAACACCAAACAGTTTTATGAATGACATTCAGTGATTGTTCTTTATTAGGCCTACACAAGTCTCGTAACCTGAATTGATGCATACACTGCTGTGCGCGTGCCTCTTGGTCACTCATCTCTGCCTTGGCAAAATGTCAGTGCTATCATAGAACCACACTGCATTTGGTTCTATTTGCTCATTTTTGACAAGTCTGACATGCGGTAATGATAAATGGTGTAATATCCTGTAGTTGTCTTGGAAACGTTGTTTTAATTATTGTGATAGTCTCATGTTTTACCAGTACGTTGTACCCCCACTATTTATTTAGCCGGTACCAGACCGGCTTACTTTCACCCCTGATTATAACCCAGAATACATACAGTGCCTTGCGAAAGTATTCGGCCCCCTTGAACTTTGCGACCTTTTGCCACATTTCAGGCTTCAAACATAAAGATATAAAACTATTTTTTTGTGAAGAATCAACAACAAGTGGGACACAATCATGAAGTGGAACGACATTTATTGGATATTTCAAACTTTTTTAACAAATCAAAAACTGAAAAATTGGGCGTACAAAATTATTCAGCCCCTTTACTTTCAGTGCAGCAAACTCTCTCCAGAAGTTCAGTCAGGATCTCTGAATGATCCAATGTTGACCTAAATGACTAATGATGATAAATACAATCCACCTGTGTGTAATCAAGTCTCCGTATAAATGCACCTGCACTGTGATAGTCTCAGAGGTCCGTTAAAAGCGCAGAGAGCATCATGAAGAACAAGAAACACCAGGCAGGTCCGAGATACTGTTGTGAAGAAGTTTAAAGCCGGATTTGGATACAAAAAGATTTCCCAAGCTTTAAACATCCCAAGGAGCACTGTGCAAGCGATAATATTGAAATGGAAGGTGTAGTGGCTTCCTTTAGTCTTTACCATAGCCACTGCCCAAGCCTGAAGCGGGGTTGTTTGGTACGCATACAGTCCACAGTCAAGGTTTCCAAACGGCCAAACATTCAATGACATCCAGGGATATGGTGCAACAAAAATGTTTATTCTTCTTATATCTAACAAATAAATGAGTCTCCAATCAACTTAAAGCAGTTCAATACTTGATATGGAAAATACATATTATGACCTGTCTGTATGTCTGTATGTCTGTATGGTCAAAAAACTATACCGCTCCCGCATCTAGCAAGGACTCTTCCCCTCCCGAAGGCCCAACTTCCTGCCTTTATCCTAACACACTTACCACAATACAATGAATAGGCAAGAGGGGGGGCCAAAAACTAAGTTACACTAACAACAAATGAATATATCTCAATCAGGTAAATATAAATCATAAAGGTACGTACCTAATATTTCATCATTTACATTATTATTTAATATATTTACACAAATATACATGGAGCTCCATATGTTCGGTCTTTTATACAAATATGTCCAAATCGGCTCTAACATACCGGCCCCTAATTGTTGACTGCACTGAATGCACAACAATTACTTAATATTCAAACATAGAGCCAATACACAAAACATTCTATACCAGAGCACTATTGCAGTTCATAGCTATATACAAATATACAAGGTACCATATAGGAAAATAGTCCATAGATCTCAGTCTGAGTTGAAGTGTAAAGGTGTTCAACTTCGAAAAATGTCAAGAGTTTGACATTCAAAAATGTATGACATCAAAGAATGTAAGAGTACGACATCAACGAATCAGAGGTGCACGTGATTCTAAGATGGAGCACTGTGTGTGTGCGTGTGTGTGTGTGTGTGTGTGTGTGTGTGTGTCACTCCGTCGCCTCAAGGAGCAGACAGAGTTTATTGATAGGTCTCTGTAAGATATTGGTCTTAGTCTTAACCATGACGCTCCGGACAAGACCTTTGGCCCCTGGCAAAGCCTCCGCCACACACCCCATTAGCCAAGAGTTCCTTGGGGTGTTGTCATCGACGATAACCACGAGGTCACCAGGACTGAAGTTTCTCTTAGTTTTGTTCCACTTGTTCCGCTCCTGCATAAGTGGAAGATACTCCCTGATCCATCTCTTCCAGAAGAGGTCAGTGATATATTGTACTTGCTTCCATCTCCTTCGTGAGTATAGGTCGCTTCTCTGGAATAGTCCTGGTGGCAGGACTGGCTTAGCTTTCAGATGAAGCAGATGGTTCGGAGTCAGGGGTTCTTTAGTTCCATAGGCATAGCTGCTTTGCTTAACCTTCCTCCTACTCTCAGAATGCCATTGTCAATAATTGGATCAAGCTTACAGATTGAGCCACTTCTCGGCACATTGTTTTCCTTTCACAACTAGTGCAATTTCTTGTTTAAAGTGCTGTCATTGTTCAAATCGAATGATGACCTTTTCTGCTTCTTCTAGGTCATCCACAGACAGACTTTCTTTTCCAAACGTCAGTTTGAACTTGTCAATTTGTTCCTTCAGTGAGTTTGTCAGACTCTGATCTGATCTTGGATCAGTTTGAGAGAGAATTTTCCTTTTCTGGCTTAACTGTAGAAGACGTTTCTTCAGTTTCAGCATCCATCCTGCTTTCTTCAAGCTGTTCCATGTGGAATAGTACTCAATCAGTTTGCTGGTTGGACTCTTTTCTTCCACACTTGTATGGTTTACCATTACGTCTTTTCTCACCTCTGGATCATCCGGAGGGATGGAGCCAAGCTCCTCGGGGACTTTCGGCCATTGAGTTTCTGGTTTCTCCAGGAATTCTGGTCCTTTGCGCCATCTCTTTGAGTTCAGGAACATTTCAACATGTAATCCTCTTGAGGCATCATCGGCTGGGTTGTGTTTTGAGTTCAAATACCTCCACTGTTTTGCTTTCGATAGGTCACGGATCATAGCAACCCTATTAGCCACAAAGGTATGGAATCTCTTGGTATCATTGCGGATGTATTTTAGCACAGACTGGCTGTCCGTCCAAAAAGTTGACTCCTCAAGTTCAATCTGGAGCTCCAACCTTAACATCCTGTCCACTCGCACTGCCAATGTTGCTGCAGCAAGTTCCAGTCTGGGGATTGTCATCTGCTTGAGTGGAGTCACCCTTGATTTCCCCAGTATGAATGCAATGTGAACCTTTTCCATACCGTTTGTGAACCTAAGGTAGCTTGCCGTGCCGTAACCTTGTTCACTTGCATCACCGAAGTGATGCAGCTGTGCCGTCTTGACTTGACCAAAGTTCTCAGGCATCATACACCTGTCTATCTGGAATCTGGAGAGCTGGTCCAGCTCTGAGAGCCATCTCTGCCATGAAATAGAGTGTTCTTCAGGGATGACTTCGTCCCATCCACACTTTAGCTTGCAGAGCACTTGAAGAATTTGCTTTGCCTTTAATACAAATGGGGCGAGGAAACCTAATGGATCATAAATAGAGCTGACAGTTGAGAGAATACCTCTTCTTGTAAGGGGTCTGTTCTTGACAGTGACTCGGAAGGTAAATGCATCACTTTCAATGTTCCATCGGATTCCAAGTGCTCTTTCAACAGGCAGCTTTTCTCTGTCCAGGTCCAGTTCTTTTATCTGCTTGGCTTTGTGTTCATCAGGGATAGAAGCCAGCACAGTGCGGCTGTTGCTGACCCACTTGGTCAATTTGAACCCACCCTGAGAGCACACATCCCTGAGGTTTTTCGTGAGAGCTATGGCTTGTTCTTCTGTGGCCACTGACTTGAGGCAGTCATCAACATAGAAGTTGGACTTGACTGTTTGAATTACCTCTTCATCGTACCTCTCACAGTTGTCTTCTGCAGTCTTTCGCAGTGCAAAGTTTGCACAACTTGGAGAGGATATAGCACCGAAAAGATGTACCGTCATTCTGTACTCCTCCAATCTTTTGTTAGTATCACCCTCCGGCCACCATAGGAATCGCAGGAAGTCTAAGTAATCTTCATGGACACGTACTTGATGGAACATTCCTTCGATGTCTGCCATCATGGCAATGTGCTCTTGCCGAAATCTTAGCAAGACTCCTATAAGCGTGTTTGCCAGGTCAGGGCCTTGAAGGAGTTCACTGTTAAGAGATATACCTTTATAGGATGATGAACAGTCAAACACTACTCGTATCGTTCCTTTGCGCTTATGGTGAACGCCATGGTGTGGTATGTACCATACCTTGCCTTTCTCTCTGAGGAGCTGTTCTTGTGGTACCTTCTCGGCGTAACCTTTTGTTATCATCTCTTCCATGAAGCCTTTGTACTCTGCAGCGTAACCTTTGTCCTTCTTGAACTTCCTGATAATATTTAGAGCCCGCTGCTTTGCCATGTCACGATTGTTTGGCAGGACTACATCTGTTTTGCGAAAGGGCAACGGTAAGTAGTAGTGATGGTCTTTGAGGGTTATGGAGCTTGATACGATCTCCATAAACCTACGATCCTCAGCTGACATCTCACTTTTCTCTTCATACCCTCTCTCAGGGAAGTCATGGTTGTACTGATTTACAAGAAGAACCCCCAGGTCGGCAATTGAGATACGATTGGCCATCACTGTAGGATGCCCAGATTCTTCTGCCATGGTACAATTGTTAAGAGGACCGTTCATCACCCATCCAAATAGGGTTTTCACTGCATACGGTCCGTTGCCTTGACTATTTATGATTTTCCAGGGTTCCATTGCCTTTGGAGCATTTACGCCAATCAGGAGTTCGACGTCGGCGTCAATTTCCTTCAACTGAACTTCTTTCAGGTATGGCCACCTTTTGAGATCTTTCTGAGTGGGAATGTTCTCTCTTGTCACTGGGATCTTATTTTGGGTGTAGACCTTTGGTAATGCAAGAAATGTGTCACCTTCCACATTGCCAATCTCTAATCCAGATATCTCAAAACTCTTGGTAGGACTCTCCTGCCCCATTGTGCGTAGCAGAATTTCAGTCTCGCTGCCTTTAGCTTGCAACTGCCTCATGAGTCTCTCCGTACAAAATGTTGCTGAGCTACCAGAATCGAGAAATGCATAGGTTAACGTAGACTTGCTTCCATTTGCCATCTTTACTTGTACTGGCACAATCGCAAGTGCACAATCTGTACCAGCCCCGGTATCTTCACCAGCTTCCAGTGAAACAAGAGCACTGCTGACAGTCTCCTCCCGCTTTACTGCTACACCCCTTGTATCTGCCTTCAGAGATCTAAATCTCTCTCTTCCTTCAATGTGCAGGATAGTGGGGTGCCTTCTTTGACATTTCTGACAGGTCATCCTTCTTTTACATTCTTTGCTTAAGTGTCCTCTCATCAAACAGCCAAAACAAAGGGCTTTTGATCTCAGAAACCCAACCTTGGCTTCGTGTGGCTGTGCCTTCACCTGTTGGCAGTCGACCAGGAAATGCTCACCAGCGCAAAATACACATGAGACACTGGGAGCATCAGAAGGGTAGGCGCCTGGTTTCTTGATTTTGAATGTTTGTTCTTTTAGAGGTTTTTCCGAGTCACAATCTGCCAATACATCTACTGCAGTGGCAAAGCTGCTTCCCCTACTCTTGGACTTGAACTGCTGTTTAAAGTCAGCTTCTGTTTTGGTTTTAAAAAACCTTTTGTTGGACAGGGGATCTTGGATATCTCCGTACAACGGATCCTGCAGTATTTTGGCCTGTTTTTCCATGAACGTCACAAGGTCACTGAACTGGGCCCTCAGGTGGCTTCTCTCTAAAATATCACATGCCGTAGACTTCCATTTTTCCCTTAGTTTGTAGGGAAGTTTTGACATGATCAACTTTATGTTGGAGGGAAGATTAAGCTCTTCCATGTTCTGTAGGTCTTGCATAGTGTTACAGCATCCTCTAAGATAGAGTGCATAGCCACCCAGTCCCTTTCCATCATCCGGTTTGATGTTTATCCAGTTCCAAGCTTTTTCCATGTAAGCAGTGGTGACTTTGATTTCATTGCCAAAGTGTTCCTTTAACAACCTCTTAGCCTCTGTATAGCTTCTTCTGGCTTCCATATGCAGACAACTACGGACCAGATCCTTGGGCTGACCAGAGGTGTACTGTTCCAGGTAATAGAGCCTATCCTGGTGACTGCTTGTTTTATCTTCTATTCCATGCTCAAATGCACGCATAAATGGCCTAAAGTTTAGAGGATCACCGTCAAACATAGGTATCTCCCTAACAGGGAGTGTGGCCTGTTTGTGCTGTAGTATAAGGAGGTCAGCAATTTCATTCTGCCTTTGCATGACAGTAGAGAGGTTATCATGGCTGGTATTATGGCTGATACCCGCAGTGTTGATTCTGTGTTGATTGCTAGACCTTGATGTTGGCTGCTGAAGGGTGTGGTTTATGACTTTTTTCTGAATAGGTTTTGATGGCTTTGTGGTCGGTTGTTGTAAAACTCTTTGTAGTGGGGTCTTTGGAACTGCACCTAATGCAGCAAACTCAACAGGTGATGGTTCAGGTTCCTTATAGACCTCGGGTTCCTGGTTCTCATAATAAGAGTTCATTCCATCTTCTTGGCTTAGAAAATGGGCTGCCACAGAATGGGATTGAGAAGTTGACTCAACACTCTCCAGAACCTTCAGTTTGGCATTATATGCTGCTATGTCCGTTTCCAGTGCCATTTTTTCCATCCTAACATTCAGTTGAGCTTTCTGTTGTTCCAGTTGAGCTTTCTCCAGTTCCAATGCATGCTTGTCCTGTAATGATGCTTGGCGAGCTAGTAGAGCTGCTCGTTCTGCCTCAGCTTTTAGGTGTGCAGAGGACACTGAGGAAGCAGTTTTAGAAGACTTTGTTTTACTTGATGTTTTTGACACATTGGAAATGCTGTCGTGTGGTTCAATGAGCATCTGTGGCTCGATTTCAGCTTTTTTCCATATTTCCACCTCTTTCAGGAAATGTTCATAAGTTCTCATTCTTGGTTGATAATAGTTAATGCTCTCCTGTTCGTGTTCCTCCTCTGTGACCAGCTCTAGCACAGAATCATGAGCATTCTTAAAGTCATTGAGAACAGCATGAAATGCTTCAAGACTCTCATCCACAGTTTCAATGTTTCCTCCATCAACAAGAAGGGCTTTTATTTCATTCATTTTGCGTGTACACACTCCAAGTTTGCCTCTCCGGGCTGCATAGAGTGAATTTAGATGCTCCTCTGCCCTCTCCAGTGGAGTCTTATTTGGGATTTCATCCTCCATCATTCACTTTTAGTTCACTCAATTTACAATGACACAGTTGTTGGTTTTTGATTGTTAAACGTAATGCCCCTTTAGACCTCCTTTAATGCTTTAAAACACAGTCCTCCATTTCAGCATATTTGATCCATTTTGAATTGAACATGTGCAAGTTCGGCATTTTAGATGCGTTTTAAACATTTCATCCCATTATAAGTTGTCCCTTTAATGAAGTTTAAACACGCAGTATCTTTAGATCCTTAGATTGCATTCGTTGCGTTGATGCATTGCATTTCCACGTTAGGCCAAATATTAGACATAAGATTAGGCTACATTGTGCGTAGGATCTCAGTGTTTCCCAAACTTAAACTTCTTAATTGTTTTCACAACGCTGTGTTTTGAAATCCATTCCCAAGTTTATCAAACACTCAACTTAAAAGCACATTTGCGCTTCCATAATATGCATGATCAAACGATCGCATTGAACAGGGCAGCTCATTCATTCGCAGTGGTTACTCACGGCTGGCGAATTCTAGGAGTTCAAATCCTTCCAAGGGAGCTGTCCTTACGATCCGAATGCAATTACAAATAGAACAATATCCAGCGCGTGTCCGAACCGATAGTAATCCTTCACGGAGTTTTTTGACTTGTTTGTAGTGGCTTCCTTTAGTCTTTACCATAGCCACTGCCCAAGCCTGAAGCGGGGTTGTTTGGTACGCATACAGTCCACAGTCAAGGTTTCCAAACGGCCAAACATTCAATGACATCCAGGGATATGGTGCAACAAAAATGTTTATTCTTCTTATATCTAACAAATAAATGAGTCTCCAATCAACTTAAAGCAGTTCAATACTTGATATGGAAAATACATATTATGACCTGTCTGTATGGTCAAAAAACTATACCGCTCCCGCATCTAGCAAGGACTCTTCCCCTCCCGAAGGCCCAACTTCCTGCCTTTATCCTAACACACTTACCACAATACAATGAATAGGCAAGAGGGGGGGCCAAAAACTAAGTTACACTAACAACAAATGAATATATCTCAATCAGGTAAATATAAATCATAAAGGTACGTACCTAATATTTCATCATTTACATTATTATTTAATATATTTACACAAATATACATGGAGCTCCATATGTTCGGTCTTTTATACAAATATGTCCAAATCGGCTCTAACAGAAGGAGTATCAGACCACTGCAAATCTACCAAGAACTGGCCGTCCTTCTAAACTTTCAGCTCATACAAGGAGAAGACTGATCAGAGATGCAGCCAAGAGGCCCATGATCACTCTGGATGAACTGCAGAGACCTACAGCTGAGGTGGGAGACTGTCCATAGGACAACAATCAGTCGTATATTGCACAAATCTGGCCTTTATGGAAGAGTGGCAAGAAGAAAGCCATTTCTTAAAGACATCCATAAAAAGTGTTGTTTAAAGTGTGCCACAAGCCACCTGGGAGACACACCAAACATGTGGAAGAAGGTGCTCTGGTCAGATGAAACCAAAATTGAACTTTTTGGCAACAATGCAAAACGTTATGTTTGGCGTAAAAGCAACACCCTGAACACACCATCCCCACTGTCAAACATGGTGGTGGCAGCATCATGGTTTGGGCCTGCTTTTCTTCAGCAGGGACAGGGAAGATGGTTAAAATTGATGGGAAGATGGATGGAGCCAAATACAGGACCATTCTGGAAGAAAACCTGATGGAGTCTGCAAAAGACCTGAGACTGGGACGGAGATTTGTCTTCCAACAAGACAATGATCCAAAACATAAAGCAAAATCTACAATGGAATGGTTCAAAAATAAACATATCCAGGTGTTAGAATGGCCAAGTCAAAGTCCAGACCTGAATCCAATCGAGAATCTGTGGAAAGAACTGAAAACTGCTGTTCACAAATGCTCTCCATCCAACCTCACTGAGCTCGAGCTGTTTTGCAAGGAGGAATGGGAAAAAAATGTCAGTCTCTCGATGTGCAAAACTGATATAGACATACCCCAAGCGACTTACAGCTGTAATCGCAGCAAAAGGTGGCGCTACAAAGTATTAACTTAAGGGAGCTGAATAATTTTACACGCCCAATTTTTCAGTTTTTGATTTGTTAAAAAAGTTAGAAATATCCAATAAATGTCGTTCCACTTCATGATTGTGTCCCACTTGTTGTTGATTCTTCACAAAAAAAATACAGTTTTATATCTTTATGTTTGAAGCCTGAAATGTGGCAAAAGGTCGCAAAGTTCAAGGGGGCCGAATACTTTCGCAAGGCACTGTATCCCCTACATGGTGTTGCCGTGGCCATACAGGGATACTAGAAGCTCTCTATGCTGATCGTCAGCCAGACTTCCTCCAGAGGCAGTGACTTCAAATCCAATCTTATTTATCACATGCGCCGAATACAACAGGTGTAGACCTTACAGTGAAATGCTTACTTACAAGCCCTTAACCAGCAATGCAGTTAAGAAAATACCCCCCCGCCCAAAAAAACCATGAGATAAGAATAACAAATAATGAAAGATCAGCAGTAAATAACAATACCGGGGCTATATACAGGGGGTACCAGTACAGAGTCAATGTGCGAGGGCACCGGTGTGGAGCTAATATGTACATGTAGGTAGAGTTATTAAAGTGACTATGCATAGATGATAACAGAGAGTAGCAGCAGCATAGAAGGGGAAAGGGGGGCAATGCAAATAGTCTGGGTAGCCATTTGATTAGCTGTTCTTATGTTTTGGGGGTAGAACCTGTTTAGAAGCCTCTTGGACCTAGACTTGGCGCTCCGGGAACCACTTGCCGTGCGGTAGCAGAGATAACAGTCTATGACTAGGGTGGCTGGAGTCTGACAATTTTTAGGGCCTTCCTCTGACACCACCTGGTACAGAGGTCCTGGGTGGCAGGAAGCTTGGCCCCGGTGATGTACTGGGCCGTACGCACTACCCTCTGTAGTGTCTTGAGGTCACCGGCCTAGCAGTTGCCTTACCAGGCAGTGATGCAACCTGTCAGGATGCTCTCGATGGTGCAGCTATAAAACCTTTACATTGGCAATGTAAATTGTCCGGTGGCGATTTTATGAATTGTTCAGCAGTCTTATGGCTTGGGGGTAGAAGCTGTTGAGGAGCCTCTTGGTCCAAGACCTGGCGCTCCGGTACCACTTGCCGTGAGGTAGCAGAGAAAACAGTCTATAACTTGGGTGACTGGAGTCTCTGACAATTTTATGACACCGCCTATTATATAGGTTTGGATGGCAGGAAGCTTGGCCCCCGTGATATACTGGGCCGTTCACACTACCCTCTGTAGCGCCTTACGGTCAGATGCTGAGCAGTTGCCAAACCAGGTGGTGATGCAACCGGTCAGGATGCTCTCGATGGCACAGCTGTAGAAATTTTTGAGGATCTGGGAACTCTTGCCAAATCTTTTCAGTCTCCTGAGGGAGAAAATGTTTCTTCGTGCCCTCTCCACTACATCCCTGTCGATGTTAATGGGGGCCTGTTCGGCCCGCCTTTTCCTGTAATCCACGATCAGCTCCTTTGTCTTGCTCACATTGAGGGAGAGGTTGTTGTCCTGGTACCACACTGCCAGTTCTCTGACCTCCTCCCTATAGGCCATCTCATCGTTGTCAGTGATTAGGCCTACCACTGTTGTGCCATCAGCAAACTTAATGATGGTGTTGGAGTCATGTTTGGCCACACAGTAGTGGGTGAACAGGGAACACAGGAGGGGACTAAGTATACACCCCTGAGGGGCCCCCAGTGTTAAGGATCAGCGTGGCAGACGTGTTGTTGCCTACTCTTACCACCTGGGGGCGGCCCGTCAGGAAGTCCAGGATCCAGTTGCCAAGGGAGATGTTTAGTCCCAGAGTCCTTAGCTTAGTGATGAGCTTCTTTTAGTGTTTAACGCTGAGCTGCAGTCAATGATTTGATGTGCGCCATGACCAGCCTTTCAAAGCACTCCATGGCTACCGACGTGAGCGCCATGGGGCGGTAATCATTTAGGCAGGTTACCTTCGCTTCCTTGGGCACAAGGACTATGATGGTCTGCTTGAAACATGTAGGTATTACAGACTCAGTCAGGAAGAGGTTGAAAATTCAGTGAAGACACTTGCCAGTTGGTCTGCGCATTCTTTGAGTACACGTCCTGGTAATCCGTCTGGCCCAGTGGCTTTGTGAATGTTGACCTGTTTAAAGGTTTTGTTCACATCGGCTACCGAGAGTGTTATCACACAGTCATCCAGAACAGCTGGTGCTCTCGTGCATGCTTTAGTGTTGCTTGCCTCGAAGCGAGCAGAAAAGGCAGTTCGCTCATCTGGTAGGCCCGCGTCACTGGGCAGCTCACGTCTGGGTTACCCTTTGTAGTCCATAATAGTTTTCAAGCCCTGCCACAACCGACGAGTGTCTGAACCGGTGTAGTAGGATTCAATCTTAATCCTGTATTGAAGCTTTGCTTGTTTGATGGTTCGTTTGAGGGCATAACGGGATTTCCTATAAATGTTCGGATTAGTCTCCCGCTCCTTGAAAGCAGCAGCTCTAGTCTTTAGCTCGATGCGGATGTAGCCTGTAATCCATGGCTTCTGGTTGGGATATGCACGTACAGTCACTGTGGGGATGACGTCATCAATGCACTTATTGATGAAGCCGACGACTGAGGTGGTGTATTCCTTAATGCCATTGGATGAATCCCGGAACATATTCCAGTCCTGTAGTGTAGCATCTGCATCATCTGACCACTTCCGTATTGAGCGAGTCACTGGTACTTCCTGCTTTAGTTTTTGCTTGTAAGCAGGAATCGGGAGGATAGAATTATGGTCAGATTTGCCAAATGGAGGGCGGGGGAGAGCTTTGTATGCATCTCTGTGTGTGGAGTAAAGGATTTTTTCCCCCATGACTTGCTGGTATAAATTTGGTATAACTGATTTAAGTTTGCCTGCATTAAAATCCCCGGCCACTAGAAGAGCAGCTTCTGGGTGAGCATTTTCTTCTTTGCTTATGGCCTTATAGAGTTGGTTGAGTGCGGTCTTAGTGCCAGCTTCGTTTTGTGGTGGTAAATAGACGGCTACGAATAGTACAGATGAGAACTCTTGGTAGATAGTGTGGTCTACAGCTTATCATAAGGTACTCTACTTCAGGCAAGCAATACCTCGAGACTTCTTTAATATTAGACATTGCGCACCTGCTATTCTTGACAAAAAGACACACACCCCCACCCCTCGTCTTACCAGAGGTAGCGTCTCTGTTCTGCCGGTGCATGGAAAATCCTGCTAGCTCTATATTGTCCATATATTCGTTCAGCCATGTCTCGGTGAAACATAAGATGTTATGGTTTTTAATGTCCCGTTGGTAGGATAATCGTAATGATAGGTCATCAATTTTATTTTCCAATGATTGCACGTTAGCCAGAAGAATGGAAGGCAGTGGGAGTTTACTTTGCTCGCCTCCAGATTCTCAGAAGGATGCCCGATCTGCGGCCCCTTTTCTTCACTCAAAAGTTGTAGATCTGGGCCTGTTCCAGTGAAAGCAGGATATCCTTCTCGTTGGACTCGTTAAAGGAAAAAAGTTTATTCCAGTCCGTGGTGAGTAATCACTTTTCTGATGTCCAGAAGTTATTTTTGGTCACAAGAGACGTTAGCAGCAACATTACGCAAAAAACTGACAAAATATCACAATTGCTTGGGAGAATGTAAAACGTCAGCCATGTTCTTCGGCCCAATAAGACAGTCATCACCTTTGTATACAAAACATCCATTAAATTACTCACGTAATTGTCTTTGAGGACAATTTTTTATATCACACAGACTATTTTAACATTTTATATTCATCCAATGTCTGTCATTTTTCTGGATGACATCATGACATCTCCAGTGAGCACTGAGTGCTACGATGCAGGCGTTATGGGCTCTTTAAAACCAGTTCAAGACAACCACGAAACGGCATATGTGAACGTGAGTAGATTACATTGAAAACAACGGCCGTCCAACTTGGACGACGTCTCTAGTTCATATATACCGCAGTGCCCCTACCACGACTCGTGTGTAGCAGCAGGAAATACACTTCCTGAAGTTCCTGCTCTCAGTTGAGCACAGTGGTGTGAGGAACGAGGATAGTCACTGAGGGAGCAAAAATAAACATCTTTGGATGATGTCAAACCTCGGCCCAAGGAAGTAGGGCTGATTCATGGTAGGGCTGAGATGAGATGGGGAGAGATTGTGTAGAGGAAGTAGGTAAGTAACATAATATTATCAAGTAAGTCAATAATAAGTCTGCACTCCAGTAGTAGGGCTGACTATTTGCATTGGCCACCCCCTTTGTTTTTACACTTCTGCTACTCGCTGTTTATTATCTATGCATAGTCACTTTACCCCTACCTACCTACAACGGCGCCTTGCTGCGCTCCACAGTGTCACAGACTGGTGACATAGGTGCCTGTTTAAAGACACGCCTCCTTTATGATCCGTTTACTAGATATGGGAAAAGGCCTCGTCATTGATATTATTGGGAGTCTAATGGAGGAGCATTTTGATGTACAGAAAAAAATGTATTCTGAAATGTATTTGTGTGGAGTCAGAGTCAATCATGCTATTTTGAAATGTTGACAGACAAAATGAGAACTACTGTCGTAGCATGCTTTAAACTATCTTCAAAGGGCTAGATACATCCATTATTGCACTGGGCCACTCCCTTTGTATGGGAAGCATCTTCAACATACTGCCTCTAATGAAGGCTTTGACAGCAGAACAATACCGCCATAACCACACAACTTAATTATATGTTTTCAAATTAGATATGCCTCACAGTCGCAGAGTATTTAGGTCTCTACAGTACAAAGAGCTGGCTATCCCCATAAAAAAATCAAAATAAAAAAAAGAATAAAGAACTGGCTTGTGATGAGTAAGCGATTCATTTTGTTATCCAATAGCGAAGTAGAACAAAGGTAAACAGGTCTTCAAACGCAGAATACATTGCGTCTGTGTTCATTTATAAGGACCCTGCTGTGGACACACAAACAATCTGCCTTTCTACAAATCTTCTTTAGAGCAATGGGAGGAGATTTATTTGTACTGTCTGCAGGCTTTGGGGTCCTGGCTGCTCTACACACACACACACACACACACACACACACACACACACACACACACACACACACACACACACACACACACACACACACACACACACACACACACACACACCATACAGAAGCCATCAAAAGAGAATTTAGATTTACCATGAGGCTGATCTGTAGGGACATTCTCAATTCCCCATTATGACACCACATCGAAACACTGCACTCCCGGAGAGTCAGCACGCTGCCAAAGAGTACCGAGATGGTTTCACGATGAGGGAGAAAAGCCACACAAAAAACAGACTGTAAGCACTGAGCACTGCAAAGTCTCAACAACGTGACAGTGGCTTCTGTAAACATATCAGCCAGCTCTTTTCCACTTCAGTGAAGGAAACTACTGTGAGACTTGGCAATTTCAACTAAAGCTTGCAAGTCAAGACAGGCCTATGCAATCAATCCAATAATTCTTCACATCATACATCAATTCCCAAAGGTTTCAGTTGGACAAGATAAAAAACCCAGATAGATAACGAAACTTAGCAAGAAGGTGGTTATAGTGGCATTACTAACATATTTATAGAGTGGAGTCTCTGCTACGGCTCCTCTGCCTTCAGTTTAATTAGAAGTCAAAGACAGAGAAATGTTAACATTTGACTAGAAAGTGAGTCTGCTCTGAATAAGGCAAGATACAGTCTGTATACAGTCTAACGGCTCCTTCTGAGTAGCCAATTGCTAACCCCCCCTGCTACTTGAGCAGGCAGGCAGCAGTGTAGCAGGCAGGCAGCAGTGTAGCAGGCAGGCAGCAGTGTCCTAGATTACACAGTCAGAGATAACGCACAGGGAGTACCGTCGCCCTCCCAACGCCTCAAGGTCAGTGCTGCTCATATTTGATGTTGCTACATTGTGAGAGAAAAAAAGCTAACTTGGTGAGAGGGCAGAGGGGGAATCATAAATTACATCCTGTTTTAGCATAGGGAAAATACGAAACTGTTTTTGAGTTCAAATCCTCCTTGCTGTGTCCTATGACATTAAGTGGAACATCTTAAACATCACAGAAAAAAGAAAAAAAAGTACTTATACTCTGAGACAGACAGCTGTGGGAGATAAGTAGAATCTGTGGATGGTTTGACATGGAGACAAAGGAAAACAGACCGAGTTGAGAGGAATGTGTGATGTCCACTGTGTTATGACAGGGCTGTGAGTTGGTGATCCAGCGTGTTGCTGTAGCCTAGTTTAACAGAGAGAGGACTATGGCTGGGCCTGGGAGAAACTAATGCTCTCCGTCAATGAGAGGGAAGGCAGCAGTGTGAATGTCTGTTACACCAGACTTGAGGTACTGCCAGGACTGTGTGTACTTGTTTATCTATTCTTGTGGGGACCAGAAGTCCCCACATAAATATTAAACAAACAGAAATTTGACCAACTGGGGACATTTTGTTCGTGCCCAGGAGGTCAAATGCTATTTCTAGGGGGTTTATGGTTAGAATTAGTGTTAGAATTACATTAAGGGCTAGGGTTTGGAGCTAGGGTTAGGAGCTAGGGTTAGGAGCTAGGGTTACTTTTAGGGTTAGGAGGGTTAGGAGCTAGGGTTAGGAGCTAGGGTTAGGAGCTAGGGTTTGGAGCTAGGGTTACTTTTAGGGTTTGGAGCTAGGGTTTGGAGCTAGGGTTACTTTTAGGGTTAGGAGCTAGGGTTAGGAGCTAGGGTTAGGAGCTAGGGTTAGGAGCTAGGGTTAGGAGCTAGGGTTACTTTTAGGGTTAGGAGCTAGGGTTTGGAGCTAGGGTTACTTTTAAGGTTAGGAGCTAGGGGAGCTAGGGTTTGGAGCTAGGGTTACTTTTAGGGTTAGGAGCTAGGGCTAGTTGTAGGGTTAGGAGCTAGGGTTAGGAGCTAGGGTTAGGAACTAGGGCTACTTTTAGGGTTGGGAGCTAGGGTTAGGAGTTAGGGCAACTTTTAGGGTTGGGAGCTAGGGTTTGGAGCTAGGGTTAGGAACTAGGGCTACTTTTAGGGTTAGGAGCTAGGGCTAGTTGTAGGGTTAGGAGCTAGGGTCAGGAACTAAGGGCTACTTTTAGGGTTAGGAGCTAGGGTTAGGTTTTTGGGTTAGGGTACAATTTAGGGGTTAGAGAAAATAGGATTTTGAATGGGACTGAATTGTGTGTCCCCACAAGGTTAGCTGTACAAGACTGTGTGTGTGTGTGTGTGTGTGTGTGTGTGTCTGTGAGATAGTCAGCCAGGTGTTGCCAACAGCACAACATCTGCTCTACTGTCAGCATCAATTTCTACAACAGCGCAAGACTTCTACAACAGCGCAACATAGTGCAACACTTCTACAACAGCGCAACATCTGCTCTACTGTCAGCATCCATTTCTACAACAGCGCAACGCTTCTACAACAGCGCAACATCTGCTCTACTGTCAGCATCCATTTCTACAACAGCGCAACGCTTCTACAACAGCGCAACGCTTCTACAACAGCGCAACATCTGCTCTACTGTCAGCATCCATTTCTACAACAGCGCAACGCTTCTACAACAGCGCAACGCTTCTACAACAGCGCAACGCTTCTACAACAGCGCAACGCTTCTACAACAGCGCAACGCTTCTACAACAGCGCAACATCTGCTCTACTGTCAGCATCCACTTCTACAACAGCGCAACGCTTCTACAACAGCGCAACGCTTCTACAACAGCGCAACGCTTCTACAACAGCGCAACGCTTCTACAACAGCGCAACGCTTCTACAACAGCGCAACGCTTTCAACAGCGCAACACTTCAACAGCGCAACACTTCTACAACAGCGCAACACTTCTACAACAGCGCAACACTTCTACAACAGCGCAACACTTCTACAACAGCGCAACACTTCTACAACAGCGCAACACTTCTACAACAGCGCAACACTTCTACAACAGCGCAACACTTCTACAACAGCGCAACACTTCTACAACAGCAACGCTTCTACAACAGCGCAACGCTTCTGCAACAGCGCAACATCTGCTCTACTGTCAGCATCCATTTCTACAACAGCGCAACGCTTCTGCAACAGCACAACATAACGCAATGCATCTTCAACAGCTCACTGCCTGAAACCAGAAGAGGCACTGCCAAGGTCGACCGATGATCCTCATAGAAACACACACAGGCTCAAATGTAAACAATGTCTGAAATATCCCTAATCAAGGGCCCAGGAAGGAGCTATAGGGGGACATAACTTTCTCAGTTACCAAGGACATTGGCAGAGTACTGTGGTGGTGGATAGGGACTGTTCCCTACCACACAGTTGGCTCAATTCACCTGTTTTATATAGTCTAGCTACCTTCCAAATTGCTTGCATATGCTGCAGACTGAGCTACAATGTATTTCAATCTACTCTGACTCGGGCTGCTGTACAGTATGATGTATTTGACTCTGCTCCGACGTTTGTTCAGTACATTTTTTTAAACATTTCAGTCATTTAGCATACGCTCTTATCCAGAGCAATTTGGGTTAAATGCCTTGCTCAAGGGCACCGACAGATGTTTCCCCTTGTCAGCTCGGAGAACCAGAGACTTTTCAGTTACTGGCATAACGCTCTTAACCGCAAGACTACCTGCTACACCAATACAATGAGTTATTGGACTTCCAGAGATAAATTAAGACTGGCCCATCTGCGTCCTTCTTCTCTCTCTCAGAGGATAACACTAACACAGTTCTCAACAGAAAAATGTATGTTAAGCAAGTATGCAGGCCATGACAAGCTGCCTCTTGTATGCTGAGCCAAGCTTTGGTGCTCATCGGCAAAAACTTAGTCACTAGATTTCTGTAATATGTGTGAAATATTTATGAATGTAGACTAGGGATATCATGTTTCACACTCACTTCTCTGGAGTTCAGATCATGCAGGATCATACACCTGTATGCTAGGGGGTTGCAGGCTCATACAGTCTACCTGTATGCTAGAGGGTTACAGGCTCATACAGTCTACCTGTATGCTAGAGGGTTACAGGATCATACAGTCTACCTGTATGCTAGGGGGTTACAGGATCATACAGTCTACCTGTATGCTAGGGGGTTACAGGATCATACGGTCTACCTGTATGCTAGAGGGTTACAGGATCATACAGTCTACCTGTATGCTAGGGGGTTACAGGATCATACAGTCTACCTGTATGCTAGAGGGTTACAGGATCATACAGTCTACCTGTATGCTAGGGGGTTGCAGGATCATACGGTCTACCTGTATGCTAGAGGGTTACAGGATCCTACAGTCTACCTGTATGCTAGGGGGTTACAGGATCATACCGTCTACCTGTATGCTAGAGGGTTACAGGATCATACAGTCTACCTGTATGCTAGGGGGTTACAGGATCATACAGTCTACCTGTATGCTAGAGGGTTACAGGATCATACAGTCTACCTGTATGCTAGGGGGTTACAGGATCATACGGTCTACCTGTATGCTAGAGGGTTGCAGGATTATACAGTCTACCTGTATGCTAGAGGGTTACAGGATCATACAGAGGGTTACAGGATCATACGGTCTACCTGTATGCTAGGGGGTTACAGGATCATACAGTCTACCTGTATGCTAGGGGGTTACAGGATCATACAGTCTACCTGTATGCTAGAGGGTTACAGGATCATACGGTCTACCTGAATGCTAGAGGGTTACAGGATCATACGGTCTACCTGTATGCTAGAGGGTTATAGGATCATACAGCCTACCTGTATGCTAGAGGGTTACAGGATCATACAGCCTACCTGTATGCTAGAGGGTTACAGGATCATACAGTCTACCTGTATGCTAGAGGGTTACAGGATCATACAGCCTACCTGTATGCTAGAGGGTTATAGGATCATACAGCCTACCTGTATGCTAGAGGGTTACAGGATCATACAGTCTACCTGTATGCTAGAGGGTTACAGGATCATACAGTCTACCTGTATGCTAGAGGGTTACAGGATCATACGGTCTACCTGTATGCTAGAGGGTTACAGGATCATACGGTCTACCTGTATGCTAGGGGGTTACAGGATCATACATCATCCTAATTGTCCCTAGAATTTCTAAGCAAACAGCTGGAGGCAGGGCTTTCTCCTATAGAGCTCCATTTTTATGGAATGGTCTGCCTACCCATGTCAGAGACGCAAACTCGGTCTCAACCTTTAAGTCTTTACTGAAGACTTATCTCTTCAGTGGGTCATATGATTGAGTGTAGTCTGGCCCAGGAGTGGGAAGGCGAACGGAAAGGCTCTGGAGCAACAAATCGCTCTTGCTGTCTCTGCCTGGCCGGTTCCCCTCTTTCCACTGGGATTCTCTGCCTCTAACCCTATTACAGGGGCTGGGTCATTGGCTTACTGGGGCTCTCTCATGCCGTCCCTGGAAGGGGTGCGTCACCTGAGTGGGTTGATTCACTGATGTGGTCATCCTGTCTGGGTTGGCGCCCCCCCTTGGGTTGTGCTATGGCGGAGATCTTTGTGGGCTATACTCAGCCTTGTCTCAGGATGGTAAGTTGGTGGTTGAAGATATCCCTCAAGTGGTGTGGGGGCTGTGCTTTGGCAAAGTGGGTGGGGTTATATCCTTCCTGTTTGGCCCTGTCCAGGGGTGTCCTCGGATGGGGCCACAGTGTCTCCTGACCCCTCCTGTCTCAGCCTCCAGTATTTATGCTGCAGTAGTTTGTGTCGCGGGGCTAGGGTCAGTTTGTTATATCTGGACTACTTCTCCTGTCCTATTCGGTGTCCTGTGTGAATCTAAGTGTGCGTCCTCTAATTCTCTCCTTCTCTCTTTCTTTCTCTCTCGGAGGACCTGAGCCCTAGGACCGTGCCCCAGGACTACCTGACATGATGACTCCTTGCTGTCCCCAGTCCACCTGACCGTGCTGCTGCTCCAGTTTCAACTGTTCTGCCTTATTATTATTCGACCATGCTGGTCATTTATGAACATTTGAACATCTTGGCCATGTTCTGTTATAATCTCTACCCGGCACAGCCAGAAGAGGACTGGCCACCCCACATCGCCTGGTTCCTCTCTAGGTTTCTTCCTAGGTTTTGGCCTTTCTAGGGAGTTTTTCCTAGCCACCGTGCTTCTACACCTGCATTGCTTGCTGTTTGGGGTTTTAGGCTGGGTTTCTGTACAGCACTTTGAGATATCAGCTGATGTACGAAGGGCTATATAAATAAATTTGATTTGATTTGATAGTCTACCTGTATGCTAGAGGGTTACAGGATCATACAGTCTACCTGTATGCTAGAGGGTTGCAGGATCATACAGTCTACCTGTATGCTAGGGGGTTACAGGATCATACAGTCTACCTGTATGCTAGGGGGTTACAGGATCATACAGTCTACCTGTATGCTAGAGGGTTGCAGGATCATACAGTCTACCTGTATGCTAGAGGGTTACAGGATCATACAGTCTACCTGTATGCTAGAGGGTTACAGGATCATACAGTCTACCTGTATGCTAGGGGGTTGCAGGATCATACAGTCTACCTGTATGCTAGAGGGTTACAGGATCATACGGTCTACCTGTATGCTAGAGGGTTGCAGGATCATACAGTCTACCTGTATGCTAGAGGGTTGCAGGATCATACGGTCTACCTGTATGCTAGAGGGTTGCAGGATCATACGGTCTACCTGTATGCTAGAGGGTTACAGGATCATACAGCCTACCTGTATGCTAGAGGGTTGCAGGATCATACGGTCTACCTGTATGCTAGAGGGTTGCAGGATCATACGGTCTACCTGTATGCTAGGGGGTTACAGGATCATACAGCCTACCTGTATGCTAGAGGGTTACAGGATCATACGGTCTACCTGTATGCTAGGGGGTTAAAGGATCATACAGTCTACCTGTATGCTAGGGGGTTACAGGATCATACATCTGTATGCTAGGGGGTTACAGGATCATACATCTGTATGCTAGGGGGTTACAGGATCATACATCTGTATGCTAGGGGGTTACAGGATCATACAGCCTACCTGTATGCTAGGGGGTTACAGGATCATACACCTGTATGCTAGAGGGTTGCAGGATCATACAGCCTACCTGTATGCTAGAGGGTTGCAGGATCATACAGCCTACCTGTATGCTAGAGGGTTACAGGATCATACAGTCTACCTGTATACTAGGGGGTTACAGGATCATACAGCCTACCTGTATGCTAGAGGGTTACAGGATCATACAGTCTACCTGTATGCTAGAGGGTTACAGGATCATACAGTCTACCTGTATGCTAGGGGGTTACAGGATCATACAGTCTACCTGTATGCTAGAGGGTTACAGGATCATACGGTCTACCTGTATGCTAGAGGGTTGCAGGATCATACAGCCTACCTGTATGCTAGAGGGTTACAGGATCATACAGTCTACCTGTATGCTAGGGGGTTGCAGGATCATACAGTCTACCTGTATGCTAGAGGGTTGCAGGATCATACACCTGTATGCTAGGGGGTTACAGGATCATACAGTCTACCTGTATGCTAGGGGGTTACAGGATCATACAGTCTACCTGTATGCTAGAGGGTTACAGGATCATACAGTCTACCTGTATGCTAGGGGGTTACAGGATCATACAGTCTACCTGTATGCTAGAGGGTTACAGGATCATACAGTCTACCTGTATGCTAGGGGGTTGCAGGATCATACGGTCTACCTGTATGCTAGGGGGTTACAGGATCATACGGTCTACCTGTATGCTAGAGGGTTGCAGGATCGGATGGAAAGCAGGATCTGTCTGTAGCCCTCTTTTCCCTTTCTTCTTCCTTTTTCTTCCTACAAATATTGTAATTAATTTGCCAAATGATGTCACTTCTTCATCCCATAATTATTGAAGGTAGTGTGATGTTACAACAAACCTTTAGACATATAGCCAGTACCACCACTGAGGTATATAATTATAACCAAGGGTTAAAACCGATACAGGGAACAGAACCGGAAAATAACGAAATTTGAGGAACAGAAACAAAACCGAAATGTTCTGGCAAAGATGTGTCTGTAGCTCATTGCTAAACTTCATTTTATATGGATAATATTAACGTAGGTTAATGTTGAGGCAAATGCTGATGACTGGTCATTGGTCAACAGTCAAGCCACGCAAATGCTGATGACTGGTCATTGGTCAACAGTCAAGCCACACAAATGCTGATGACTGGTCATTGGTCAACAGCCAAGCCACGCAAATGTTTTGCTCTGAAGCACAGATTGTTTGATTGTTTTACCCATCTACCAATAGGTGCCCTTCTTTACGAGGCATTGGAAAACCTCCCTGGTCTTTGTGGTTGAATATGTGTTTGAAAATCACTACTCAATGGAGGGACTTTACAGATAATTGTGTGGGGTGCACACAGAGCAAATGAAACTTAAGTGGCTTGTTAAGCACATGTTAACTCCTGAACTTATTTAGACTTGCCATAACAAAGGAGTTCTTGAGGTTCAAATCTTGAGGCCCAGAATACTGCCACGTCATTTTCAAAACATGCGTTGGGCCCACAAAATGATAAGCAAACACTGTAAACTCTTCCCACCTGAGGTTTGGGGAGAACGTAAAGTTACTGACTTTGTTCAGATGCAAATGTTTTGTGAATCTAGTGTTAAGTGACCTGTTATACTGTATTACAAATGACAGTTTAGTGACATGCCATAGAAGACATGTTACGTGTGTACGGGAGGCAAAGTCAGGTGCAGGAGAGCAGCGTGTGGTTAACAGGCGCACTTTTTATTCCGGTCCAAAGGAAAGCACATAAGAACATAAACGTGCCCAAAACACGGAACATAAACCAAAAGTATGCAGTGTGATTAGGGAATGAAAACCAGGTGTGTATGGAACAAGACAAAACAAATGGAAATAGGAAAAATGGAGCGGCGATGGCTAGAAAGCTGGTGACGTTGACTGCCGAACGCCGCCCGAACAAGGAGAGGAGCCGACTTCGGCGGAAGTCGTGACAAGATAATTCCTCCCGTGAAATAACGTAGTCTAAGAAAGGGCTGAAATCATAATTTGAAGTCCACCACAAGCAACTAGAATCATCACACAAATCCCTCAGATGACGTATATACAGTGTACAAAACACTGGGAACACCTGCTCTTTCCATGACAGACTGACCAGGTGAATCCAGGTGAAATCTATGATCCCTTATTGATGTCACTTCTTAAATCAACTTTAGTGTAGATGAAGGGGAGGAGACAGGCTAAATAAGAATGGTTAAGCCTTGAGACAGCTGATACATTGATTGTGTATGTGCCATTCAGAGGGTGAATGGACAAGAAAAAATATTTAAGTGCCTTTGAACGGGGTATGGTAGTAGGTGCCAGGCGCACCGGTTTGAGTGTGTCAAGAACTGCAACACTGCTGGGTTTTTAACACTCAACAGTTTCCCATGTGTATCAAGAATGGTCCACCACACAAAGGCCGTCCAGCCAACTTAACACAACTGTGGGAAGCACTGGAGTCAACATCGGCCAGCATCCCTGTTGAGTCTTGTAGAGTCCAGCCCAGACAAATTGAGGCTGTTGTGAAGGCAAAAGGGAGTGCTACTCAATAATAGGAAGGTGTTCCTAATGTTTTGTACACTCAGTGTACACACTTATTAAAAGTTATTGGCAACCTGCCCAGAGCTCTAACAAATAATGTACAGTAGGAATAGCCGATATCATGATAATAACAATGCCCTTTGATAGCCAAGGTAATCACACTGCATACAAGTATCTACAAAGAGGTAGTCATGACAGCCATTTGTAGTAAAATTACATATATCCAGAGAAAAGGAGGAGTGTGATGGTTTGGATTGATATAAATACACTATTCTGCTTCCGGTCTGTCCTATAACTACACTATTCTGCTTCCGGTCTGTCCTATAACTACACTATTCTGCTTCCGGTCTGTCCTATAACTACACTATTCTGCCACCCGTCGGTCCAAAAACGGGACTATTCTGCTGCCTTTCTATCCTAAAACTACACTATTCCGCTGCCTGTCTGTCCTAAAACTACACTATTCTGTTTCCTGCCTGTCCAAAAACCACTATTCTGCTTTCTGTCTGCCCTAGGGGCAGTAACCTCAGATCCTTGCCGTGACGTGGAAGTAGCCTACATGCCCTGGGCCACAGTGTTTGATGTGTACAGCGTGGGCCTGCAGCAGCAGCGGTTAACCCTGTCACGCCCTGACCTTAGAGATCCTTGTGATTCTCTATGGTTGGTTAGGTCAGGGCATGATTTGGGTGGGCATTCTATGTTCTCTATTTCTTTGTTTTTGGCCGAGTGTGGTTCCCAATCAGAGGCAGCTGTCTATCGTTGTCTATCGTTGTCTCTGATTGGGGATCATATTTAGGTAGCCCTTTTCCCCACTTTCAGTTGTGGACCTTATTTTCTGTTTAGTGTCTGTGCCTGACGGAACTGTTCGATTTTGTTTTTTGTCGTTGTTATTTTGTTTTTTGGTGTCATCAATAAAAAGACTATGTACGCCTACCACGCTGCGCCTTGGACTCTTTGTCCCAACGAGAGCCTTAACACCCTCTACCTACTAAAGCAGGACAATGGACTAAAGAGACACTCTGAGAAGAGATCTGGCCCCCTTTCCTGTGTCACATTTCACTGCATATTTCGGAGAGACTCTACTCTAAGCAGCACATGAGTCTTGGGGTGTGTCCGGGCCCTGGTCAAAAGTAGTGCACTACATAGGGAATACAGTGTCATTTTGGATGCAAGTCTTGGAGTACCACTCATCAAATACACCCAGATGGTGCAGAGAGAGAGAGAGCTGTAGGTTTCCAGCAGAAACACCTGCAGTGCTTTTGGGGTTCTTTATTACATGACAGGCATGGGGGGTTGAGAGGGAGATCCTTGTATTTGAAGTATTTCTAAGAGGCAAGACCAGCCCCAAACACAGCAGGCACGGGAGGAGAGTGGCTTCTATACTTAAAGGAGAGAGTGGAGAAACAACAATCCTGAGGGAGTATGGGTCTTTATCCTGGTCAGGTTCAGTCAGATTTGAGGGGGGTTGTGAGGGGACAAGGGAGTTTCAGGGGCCTAGCAAGGGAGAGGGGACAGAGACACTGGGTAAGGGACAAAATGATCAAACACACACAGCAATATGTTAGGCACGTTTGTGCTCACAGCTCTTTGCTGAGCTCTGTAGTTTACATTAACCCAGAACAGATTGCCTACTAATTGCTGTGTGTTCAATTTACAACAAATAAAGCACTAATTGACTCCACTGCTGTGCCAAAATGTTTAATGAACTTCTGCGTCAGCCTTGTAGAACCTTAGATCCTGCTCAAACTATGTTCCAATCAAAAACAAAAGTGATTGAATGAAATCAGACGACTACTACTACAGAAAGAGTAGGTGCTACAGTTGGTATTAGCAGGAGTTACAAATCATGATGGTGATTGGGACATCGTGAGTACTGGTATTAGCTTCGTTCCAGTTAGGCCTGTTCTTTTTGGACTACCACACTAATCCCACTGTATATTTCTGCCCCTGAACAGGCAGTTAACCCACTGTTCCTAGGCCGTCATTGAAAATAAGAATTTGTTCTTAACTGACTTGCCTAGTTAAATAAAGGTTAAATAAAAAAATATTGCTGAAGGCTTTTCATACAGATTAGATTAGACAGCATTACTGCAACCTGACAATACATATGAACACTTTCTGTGAATGTGCCGGATTTAGCCAGCCAGCTAATTTTAACAGTAGTCCCTAGGCAGGTAGATAAAACCCAAAGTGCTACCTCTCTGCCTATGGGTGCCTATGCTTATTGGATCTTACTGTACCCCTTATGCCTCTGGCACTACCCCAAATATGGTGTTTAGCATGTCTGTAGTCTTTGTAATAGAGCTTGGGACTATAAGGTTCTTTTATTTTTTATTTAACTAGGCAGGTTCTATCTGCATTTTTGTTGAAATAGCCTTGTTCAGTTCAATGTTCTCTACTTTTTATAGTACTCTAAATACCCAAATTCATGTTGTTAAGTTCAAAACAATACAGCATACAAATTGTTGACACCATTCAAAACAATGAAGATTCAGAACTTTAAAGCAAATGATTTACTTTAGTTTATTTAGTAAATAGTTTCTTAAAACGCATTGTTGGTTAAGGGCTTGTAAGTCAGCATTTCACGGTAATACCGGTTGTACTCGGCGCATGAGACAAATACAATTTGATCTCAGAATCCTGTTTTTGCAGATAGTTCCTTAGAACAAAGCTCTGGAAGTGTCTGGCTGAGGAGGAGAATAGGAGAAGCTGTAGGATAAAGGGTGTCTCATTTTGACACATCAAGCAATAAAACCAAAGTGCTTGTGTGTGCCAAATGTTTTGCAAACATTGGACTAGTTACAAGCTAGGATAACTATTTTTTCAAATAGGCTAACCATGTCAGAGAGGGATTGGAAGTTGGCCAGATGCTCTCATTTCAATAAGGCACAGTCACGGTCGTGCCAGGCAGAGAGTCACACACAGGCGCACTCACGCACACTCGCGCACACACTAACAGACAAATAAACACATGTTCCCATTTACTGTTTGTCCTCCATCTCCAGCCAGCTTCTACAAGAATCTGAGGCTGCAGATTTATGGAGAGAAAGGGTTTGTGGTCTGGAAACGAAGCCAAGCTATTCCTGGCATTTGGTGCTATTGAGCAGTTAGATTGTTACTGAGAACCTGCTGTAGATGTGACAGAGCAGAAGACTACAACGTCTAGGTTTACTGAGACAGGCCTGGTCAAAAGCAGCCGATGGTTTTACACACAGACTTAGCTGATCCATGCATGCACAGAAAGAAAAGAAAGTTTACCATTGCCTCAATGAACATCTTTTAACTCTCTCTTGGCGTCTATTTTACTTAGACACACACACACACACACCTTGTCAGCTCGGGGATTCAATCTTGCAACCTTACAGTTAACTAGTCCAACACTAACCACCTGCCTCTCATTGCACTCCACGAGGAGTCTGCCTGTTACGCGAATGCAGTAAGAAGCCAAGGAAAGTTGCTAGCTAGCAATAAACGTATCTTATAAAGAACAATCAATAATAATCACTAGTTAACAACACATGGTTGATGATATTACTAGTTTATCTAGCGTGTCCTGCGTTGCATATAATCGATGCGGTGCATATCGTTGCTCCATTTACATTACATTTACATTTAAGTCATTTAGCAGACGCTCTTATCCAATGTGTACCTAACCATAAACATCAATGCCTTTCTTTAAATCAATACGCAGAAGTATATATTTTTAAACCTGCATATTTAGCTAAAAGAAATCAAGGTTAGCAGTTAATATTAACCAGGTGAAATTGCACCAATTTGTAAGTCGCTCTGGATAAGAGCGTCTGCTAAATGACTTAAATGTAAATGTAAATGTGTCACTTCTCTTGCGTTCATTGCACGCAGAGTCGGTGTATATGCAACAGTTTGGGCCGCCTAATTTGCCAGAATTTTATGTAATTATGACATAACATTGAAGGTTGTGCAATGTAACAGGAATATTTAGATTTATGAATGCCACCCGTTAGATAAAATACGTTCTCGAAAACGTCTTGTTTTCGAGATGATAGTTTCCGGATTCGACCTTAATGACCCAAGGCTCGTATTTCTGTGTGTCGTATTTCTGTGTGTTATTATGTTATAATTAAGTCTATGATTTGATAGAGCAGTCTAACTGAGCGATGGTAGGCAGCAACAGGCTCGTAAGCATTCATTCAAACAGCACTTTGGTGCGTTTTGCCAGCAGCTCATCGCTGTGCTTCAAGCATTGCGCTGTTTATGACTTCAAGCCCATCAACTCCTAAGATTAGGCTGGTGTAACCGATGTTAAATTGCTAGGTAGTTAGCGGGATGCGCGCTAATAGCGTTTCAAACGTCACTCGCTCAGAGTCTTGGAGTAGTTGTTCCCCTTGCTCTGCATGGGTAACGCTGCTTCGAGGGTGGCTGTTGTCGATGTGTTCCTGGTTCGAGGCCAGGTAGGAGTGAGGAGAGGGACGGAAGCGATACTGTTACACTGGCAATACTAAAGTGCCTATAAGAACATCCAATAGTCAAAGGTTAATGAAATACAAATGGTATAGAGAGAAATAGTCCTATAATTCCTATAATAACTACAACCTAAAACGTCTTACCTGGGAATATTGAAGACTCATGTTAAAAGGAACCACCAGCTTTCATACGTTCTCATGTTCTGAGCAAGGAACTTAAACGTTAGCTTTCTTACATGGCAAATACTGCACTTTTACTCTTCTCCAACACTTTGTTTTTGCATTATTTATACCAAATTGAATATGTTTCATTATTTATAATCGGTATCGGCGTTGAAAAATCATAATTGGTCGACCTCTAGTCTACACTTCATTATCCTGACAGACTCAGCACAGGCCTCAGAAGACACCAAGGTTAGATTGCATGTGAATACAGAGAAATACATAAGACCATTAGTCTCGAGAGCACAGATGAGCAGAACCAACACACACACGCCACAGCGTGGCCCCACAAGAGGGTACTGACACCACCCCTGTCCCATCGTTGCTCCTGTCAGTCAAACTAACTTTAGAGGCAGATCAATGCCCCTGACCTGACCCCCGTTCTACAGGCCACTCACAAAGTCAAAGAACAGGGCTGTCCTTGCACAGTCATAAGATATTCTTGTGTGTGCTCAGTATCACAAGATGAACTTTGTTCCGTACATAAATATTGTAAAAATTCCCTTTATCCTATCAGAGGTTAAGGTGGAACTTTGTGAATAAACATCTCCACACACCTCACCTGAACCACCCCTACCAACTCAAATCTTCCATTCATGCAAAGTCCTTGAAATATTTCATTGAACAATTGCCAACTACATTACATACACCAGTTGATTGAATAATGGGTTTTATGTGTAATTGGGTCAGGTGTTTAGAGCTGACAGTCACTGGCCAGAAAGCACAACTGTGTAGGCGGCTAGGCACTATGGAGGTTTGGCTTGGCACTACCTTGCATCCCCAAAGCACCAGGTAGCACAGACATGACAAAAGCAACCGCTGGGTGTGGAGCGTGCCTGGCCTACGCCAGACTGTCATCCTCATTCACACTCTACTTGGAGGCGGCCAGGGCAAACAACATCAAGAGGCTATCCAGGAGCAGAAGGAAACACCATATCCAAAAACATAAACCAGAATCATGAAAAGTCACTTTACAGTGACAATAGATAATGAAATGTAGGTAAAAGCTCAATTACTGTTTATAACAATATTCCAGAAACACAAATAGAAGATGCTACAGGTTGGCAGAGTCAAGTATCTTTGTTTTTAAAATTGCAATAAAACATTTGTTTAAAAAACTACTACGGTACAACCTCAGAGCTGGGCTCACTCCTGTCTCACTCCACAGCTGTCTTTTATTGAGTAAGCAGGAACCAATCCCCTTGCAGGAAGGAGTTCTGGCCTGGTCCTGGCATGCCTTTTGGCCCAGTAACACAGTAGTCACATCAAACGGAGGGAGTGAAGCAGGGAGGGCAAGTATGCTGGTGTCATTCGCCCTTTCTCAATGGTCTAAACTCTGTCCTTTCCTAATCTCCTCGTCTTCATTGCAGTAATCTCAAAGAATTGGAGAGGCGCTGAGGGGGAAGGCTGCCGTTTTAAAGGCTCCTATCCAACTGTGGTATTTTTTCGCATTGTTTGTAACTCATTTTGTACATACTGTTGTTGCTACAGTACCGTCTCTTATGACCGAAAATAGCTTCTGTAAATCCGAACAGCGAAAGACGGAGAAAAAGGGGGAGGAGGGCGGGGTGCATTGTAAGAATTTGAAGATGAGTAGGTAAACCACCACTATTATTGGCCAACGTGCAATCATTGTAAAAAAAAAACTGGACGATCTACGATTAAGAATATCCTACCAATGTGACATTAAAACCTGTAATATCTTATGTTTCACCGAGACATGGCTAAATTAAGCTGGCTGGCTTCTCCGTGCATCGGCAGGACAGAGCAGCTAAATCTGATAAGACGAGGGGCGGAGGTGTGTGTCTATTTGTCAATAACTACTCTTGCGCAATGTCTAATATTAAAGAAGTATCGAGGTATTGCTTGCCTGAGGTAGAGTAGCTTATGATAAGCTGTAGACCACACTATCTACCAAGAGAGTTCTCATTTGTATTATTCGTAGCCATCTATTTACCACCACAAACCGATGCTGGCACGAAGACAGCACTCACCGAGCTGTATAAGGCCATAAGCAAACAAGAAAATGTTCATCCAGAAGTGGCGCTCCTAGTGGTCGGGGACTTTATTGCAGGCAACCTTACATCCGTTTTACCTAATTTTCTACCAGCATGTCACATGCAACCAGAGGGGAAAAAAACTAGTCCACCTTCACTTTCCCTCACCCTCCATTTGGCAAATCTGACCATTATTAAATCCTCCTGATTCCTGCTTACAAGCAAAAACTAAAGCCGGACATACCAGTGACTCGCGCAATATGGAAATGGTCAGATGATGCGGATGCTACACTACAGGACTGTTTTGCTAGCACAGACCGGAATATGTTCCCGGGATTCATCCAATGCCACTGAGGAGTATACCACCTCAGTCACCGGCTTCATCAATAAGTGCATCGATGACATCATCCCCTCTGTGACAGTACGTACATATCCCAACCATAAGCTATGGATTACAGGCAACATCCGCACCGAGCTAAAGGCTAAAGTTGACGTTTTCAAGGAGCGGGACACTAATTCGGACGCTTTTAAGAAATCTCGCTAAGTCCTCAGATGAAACATCAAACAAGCAAAGCGTCAATACAGGACTAAGATTGAATCAGACTAAGATTGAATCACTCACTCACAGCCCTAGGACGATGCCTCAGGGCTACCTGGCCTGATGACTCCTTTCTCTCCCCAGTCCACCTGGTCATGCTATTGTTCTGCCTGTGGAACCCTGACCTGTTCACCAGACGTGCTACCATGTCCCAGATCTGCTGTTTCAACTCTCTAGAGACAGCAGTGGTAGAGATACTCTGAATGATTGGCTATGAAAAGCCAACTGACATTTACTCCTGAGGTGCTGACCTGTTGCACCCTCTACAACCACTGTGATTATTATTATTTGACCCTGCTGGTCATCTATGAACATTTGAACACCTTGGGCATGTTCTGTTATCATTTCCACCCGGCACAGCCAGAAGAGGACTGGCCACCCCTCATAGCCTGGTTCCTCTCTAGGTTTCTACCTAGGTTCAGGCCTTTCTAGGAGTTTTCCCCAAGCCACCGTGCTTCTACACCTGCATTGCTTGCTGTTTGGGGTTTCAGGCTGGGTTTCTTGCTGTTTATTATCTATGCATAGTCACTTTACAAATTACCTTGACTAACCTGTACTCCCGCACATTGACTCGGTACCGGTACCCCCTGCATTTAGCCTCATTATTGTTATGGTCATTTTTTTGTGTTACATTTTGATTTAGTTTATTTAGTAAATATATAACTCTATTTCTTGAACTGCAAGGGCTTCTAAATAAGCATTTCACGATAAGATCTACATCTGTTGTATTCGGCACGTTACAAATCAAATTTGATTTGAGAGATTTTAAGATATTTAAGAAAGAGCCCGTCACCTGCGAACACTCATTCATCAATACTATTTTAACCTTTTATTTAACCAGGCAAATCAGTTAAGAACAAATTCTTATTTTCAATGACGGCCTAGGAACAGTGGGTTAACTGCCTTGTTCAGGGGCAGAACGACAGATTTGTACCTTGTCAGCTCGGGGGTTTGAACTTGCAACCTTCCGGTTACTAGTCCAAAGCTCTAACCACTTGGCTGCCTGCCGCTTTAAAAAAAAAAACTAATAGTGGTTCCTACAAATACCTAATTAAATGTTCAATACCGACACAGGTGAGTTCTGCCCAAATAGCGGTGTCAGATCGATAAAGCTGGTACCTACTGCTCCATTATACTGATAAGGTGGTGCAGTACTGTTTCAAAAACAACAAGATTCCCTTCCAGATGACTTCCAGACCTCGCTGTAATGATGCAAAGGCTGGCAGAATTAAAATGCTTTGAGCTAGAAAAGAGAACCCATCCAGGACACCGCACCAATTTATTTCCTCAAGCCGAATGCCTTTTAGCAGTTAATCAGTCTGGATCCTACTGCAGTTCAATCCAAACCAGCGTGCTTTTCTCAACACTACACAGCTTAGCAAATGAGCTTTTATCAGCGCAGCATTAACAAATCTAAACTGTGTACAATGCTGTTTTAAAGCATTTAACAGGAGGGGAATGGGACTCGCTACAGAGCAGGCAGAACCTTCCCATTACCATCTGTGGGTTTAGGAGACCAGTGCTGGTACACAGAATATTTTTACAACATTGTTTAGTGTTTATACTCTTCAGCGATTAAGTAACCATGCCAGAGAAGTGTGGGAGAGGACTATCATTCTGAATAATTTGAAACTCATTATAGATTGAGAACCATGAACAGAGAGGAGGAGAAGTGTGTGTGAGAGAGAGAGAGAGAGACAGAGAGAGAGTGTGGGGGACCACAGAGTGTACTGGACTGTTAACATTTAAATAACCCCCCACCCCCCCATCCCAGTTTACATGCTACCTAGAGGGCCTGCTTATGGTCCGACCGACAATCAACAAATGGCCATTGTGTATTCGCCTCTGCTGAATAAATTAAACAAGGCACTTTAACTGGGTATAACTCCAACAGTATTTGGGAATACACAAAGCACTGAGCGAGGCCTCTGTTACAAAGAAAGCTCTCTCTGTGATTTGGTAAACCAGGGGGCCTGGGCCAACATCCAGCAGGTCTCGACCCAAAATGCACAGAGGCTGCTTGGACTGGACCTGATGTTCTGGGAATCGTAATAGGACAGCCTGTTTAGTGTGTCACTCAGTCAGTTATACGCCCAGCTAGCAACCCTGCCTGCCTGCTGACCAGCGTAACAGACATCTAATGCATGGGCTTTAAGCAGGACCTTCAGGATGGAGAACATTTGACATAATTTGTGGTTGACATCAGGGCATGCATCTTTAAATCAAAAGAGTACATTTATACTCTGGGGAACAAAAATAATGAAAGAAAGATGAGGAGAATGTTGGTGGATGGAGGAGAATAGTTTTGTTAAGAACGGAACACAAAATGGACCTTTCAGCTCTGGTTCTGGTAGTAGAAAGTATTCCTGAATCCTGCACACACCCACCACAACTCTCCTGGGTTCTAGAGCACTCAGTGTTAAAGCCAAGAAAACACAGCCCAGAGAAAGATACGATAGTAAAACATTAACTTAAGTAAAACATTAAGCACAAGCCAACTTACACACCCTAAATAACCACACATGTAAGGCTCTTGGAAGGTTTGTTCAGGGTTTCTTTCTGCACATATATCAAGTACTGTATGAAGCACTACTGTTTGTCAGGATACTAATTTCCTTTGTAATACATGCACACATACCCGAGCAGAGGATGCCCTTGTGTCGAGCGCAGGAGAAGTCGTCACACTCGCAGAAGGTCCCGTAGATCTTCCCGAACTCTGACTCATAGCAGAGGCACTGGTTACAGCTGCACTCCCCTCTCCCACAACATATCTGCATCCCCTCAGCCTGCCTGCAGGCGCTCAGGTACATGCTGCCAGCCTCACCCTCCTGGCACTCACAGCGGGCACCCAGGTAGCCCGGGTCACAGCGGCAGATACCACAGGTGTACTGTCCAATGGAGCTGCAGTGGGTACTGTTAGCCTGGGTCTGGTCGGTGCAGCCACAGGCACAGCGGTAGTCCACAGACACCTCCAGACGATCCTTGAAGCCCACAGGCTTGATGGTGAAACTCTGCTGGGTACCTGGGGCGGGGCAGCCTCTGGCGTCTATACTCACGTCGAAGGACACCTGGAAGAAAGAAGAACAGTACAACAGGGTCAGTATATGGACTGGACTAGAGAAAACAAATGTGCCACAATTTGAGAACACTTCTCAATCAAGGAGTTGGGCCTTACAAAAAACAATGTAATAGTGACTATTATTCATAAGTGGATTTTTAAAAATGGCCACCTTGACCTGGAACCATTACATTTTCATTATCTTCCTCCATATGACTCAGAACCTATTCTGCTTTCATTAGGCTTGGCTGGGACAGGACTGTGTATTACATATGACCTGCAAGCTGTTTTTTATACATGTGGACTTAATTAACTCAGACACACACCAACACAGAGACACACACTGAGACAGAGACAGCAAGTTCAGAGGGAAAGGGGAAGAGCAAGATAAAGAGATAGAGAGGGCGGATAGAGTTCAGAGAAGAGTTGATGTGGCTGAGTCAGATCTGTCGTTCTGCCCCTGAACAAGGCAGTTAACCCACTGTTCCTAGGCAGTCATTGAAAATAAGAATTTGTTCTTAACTGACTTGCCTAGTTAAATAAAAGGTCAAATAAAATAAATAAAAGTTGATTAAAATCAGCCAATTTGAGCAGATGACACAGACAGAACAGGACCTCCATCCATTTGATTGCTCTTAGGACGGAAGTCTGAACAAGAGAGAAACACCACCCTCCCTTTAGCATGGCCCGTCTCAACATGAACTGTTACTGTGCAGGGTTAGTGTTTTTCTCTCTGTACCTCAACTGCCACAGCAACTATCTCTAGTGTGTGTGTGTGTGTGTGTATGTAGCTGAACTGCACAGAAACCATCTTTTGTGTGTGTGTGTGTAGCTGAACTGCACAGCAAACATCTCCAGTGTGTGTGTGTCCGTGAATGTGTAGCTGAACTGCACAGCTACCACCCACACACTGCCTGTTGTAGATGAGGCAGAATGTTAATCTTTGTGGTTTCATTCCATTTAGATGGGATACTGGCGTGAATTCCCCCGGTTAAATAAATATTACCAGAAATCTACAAAACGACAGAATGCATGTCAGTTTCATATCATCACCTTCCATGAAACCTTGGACTGTGTTCTAAAGTGCCAGAGGCCAAACGAAACAAACAGACAAAACAAAACAAATGAGGACCGACTTCAATAACATCTAATAGAACTCATAAGAAATGTGGTTGACTTTTCAATACGTTCAACCAAAACACATCTCTGGATAAGCATGGTTCCTTTAATCACCAAAGTTCAGCAAGGAGGAAAACTCATCTACACAATATGGCCAACAATATGAGAGGAACACATGCAGCACTAGAAGAAGTTCAATGACTTGTCTGAGAAGGTTCACTCAACGTACAGTGAAAAGCCTTTCTTGCAAACTCAAAACCTAACAATCAATAACAATGTAAGACCGGAAAAAAAATTAAATAAGAAGAAATATGAAGAACACAGTAAGTCAGTAAGTAAGTAAGCAAATAAACTATATACAGGGTCAGTTCCAATACCATATTTACAATGTTCAGGGGTGATGGAGGGAGATATGTATACGGATAAGGTGACTAGGCAACAGGATATAAGATAAACAGGTTGAAAATCACCATGAATATGCTTGCTAGCAGTTCTGTACAAGCTCTGAAATACCATCGGGCCCCTAGGCCTTGCAAGTGTTGACCTGTTTAAGGACCTTCCTCACGTCAGCCACAGAGAGCGAGATCACCCAATCCTCTAAATCAGTGACGGTCCTCACACCCGGCACGATGTTGTTGTTGTCCACGCGTGCATACAGTCATCTTCCTTTGTAATGGACTGTAGTGGACTGTAGCCCCTGCCACATGCGGTGGGCGTCGGAGGCTGTGTAGTATGAATCCACCTTATTCCTATATTGTCCTTTCTCACGTTTGATGCGGAGGTCATAACAGGACTTCTTGTACTTATTTCTGCCCTCGGCCTTAGCCTCAGGGTTGTCTACGATGGCTCTGTGTCTGGTAGCCCTGTCCTTTAGTTTTACCGCCAACCTCTGGGTTAATCCAGGGCTTTTAATGGGTGAAGCAGCGAATCCTCACCGTGGGGACAACGTTGCCAATACACTTTCTAATGAAGCTGGTGACAGAGGTGGTTAGCATGTCAATGTTATCGGCAGAGTCTCTAAACATATTCCAAATCAGCGGTAGCAAAGCAGTCCTTTAGGATAATCTCAGATTCTGGTGATCATTCCTCAACGGAGCGAGTCACGGGTACTTCCTGTTTGAGTTTCTGCTTGTAAACAGCAAGCAGGAGTAGGGAGTCATGATCTGAATTGCCAAATGTCGGACGAGGGAGGGCCTTGTATGCTTGCTTATGGGTAGAATAACAGTGGTCTAGGACTTTATCGCCCCTAGTGGCATTGGAGATGTATTGATGGAAGTTGGGCATCACTAGTCCCAGTGATGCAGAATTAAAATTGCCGGCAACCAGAAAGGCAGCCTCTGGATGTAGATTTTATTGCTTGTTTATAGCCTTGTACAGTTCATTAAGTGCCAGCTTGTTATTTTTCTTGTCCCGAGGTATGCAAGTCATGATAACAACTAAAAACTCCCTTGTGAGGTAGAAGGGTCAGCATTTAACCATCAGGTATTCCAAGAGAGGTGAACAGTGGGTCGACACTTCCACCACGCTGGAGTTATCACACCAGTTGGTGATATGTAGAGGAACCACCCCTCCCCCAATTTCCCCGACTCCACTGTCCTGTCCTCCCGATGAATGGAGAATCCATTGAGTTAAATAGCCATGAGGGAGTATCTTGTCCGACACCCATGTTTTTTAAAAGCAAAGAATAATGCAGTTTTGAGAGTCCCGTTGGTAGCAAATCCACGATCGGAGGTCATCCATCTTATTATTGAGTGACTAGTAGCCAGTAGAATGGAGGAATAGAGGAAAGAGGAGCTTGCAAAACGGCGGCCATCCAGTACGGCACCATCTTTGGGAGCCACTCATCCGCATCCCAGTGGATCCAGATCAGGGAAGGAGCACTACACCAGTCTGCAGGAGACCGGAGGGGTCGTGGGATGTGAAGATGTGAGGGGTTCAGCTCCCATCAAATAATAACGCCCACAGCCTCTTGGACTGCAGCCCTAAAGCCAAACACTTGGACATTAGGGCTGTGTTGATGTTGGCTTCAGCTCCACACGTAACGCACAGATCTGAGTCTTTTGGGGACAGAGCAGAGCCCTGTCACTCAGGATACATGATCTCATCTCTCTTCCTCTGGGTTTCCTTGGCTATATCTTCTTTCTCCAGTTCCTCTAACCCTGAGACATGGCTGTAGACCATCGTTCATCCATATATTTATATGTACATATTCTTGTTCACTCCTTTAGATTTGTGTGTGGTAGTGGTAGTTGTTGGGGAATTGTTAGATATTACTGCATTGTCGGAATTAGAAGCACAATCATTTTGCTACACTCACATTAACATCTGCTAACCATGCGTATGTGACCAATACATTTTAAATGTATTTTAATTTAACTACTATGTTATTAGATGCCATAGGAGTTTACAGACGCATCTCAGCGTTAGCCTTCCTCGTTCAATAAGAAGCGAACATCAACATGCCTAGTGATGAAGAGGTCAGAGACCATGCTGAGAGAGCCTCTGTGTGTCCTAAACGACTGAACAATCCTGAACACTTCGAAGGCGGAGGAAAGACTAATACAAAACTGCTGCATGATAATGAGCAATGTGTGTTGGAGTGGCTTTGTGGAGGAGTAAACAGTCATGACATCATCACCCTGCGACATCTTTCCAAACCAAGGTGGTATTCTAAGCTACCAAGGAAACACGAGTCATGGAAGAAAGACAATCAACAAAACAACTTTATTCCATATGCACCAGCAAAACAACATTCATGGCTGAAGAACCAGACATGACTGCAAAATTGCGGGATGTTCCTCCTGGCCAGTCCCTCTACCTCGTCCACTACAGCGCAACACATGGAAGACCTGTCAGCCAGTCCCTCTACCTCGTCCACTACAGCATAACACAACATGGAAGACCTGTCAGCCAGTCCCTCTACCTCGTCCACTACAGCATAACACAACATGGAAGACCTGTCAGCCAGTCCCTCTACCTCGTCCACTACAGCATAACACATGGAAGACCTGTCAGCCAGTCCCTCTACCTCGTCCACTACAGCATAACACAACACGGAAGACCTGTCAGCCAGTCCCTCTACCTCGTCCACTACAGCATAACACAACACGGAAGACCTGTCAGCCAGTCCCTCTACCTCGTCCACTACAGCATAACACATGGAAGACCTGTCAGCCAGTCCCTCTACCTCGTCCACTACAGCATAACACAACACGGAAGACCTGTCAGCCAGTCCCTCTACCTCGTCCACTACAGCATAACACAACACGGAAGACCTGTCAGCCAGTCCCTCTACCTCGTCCACTACAGCATAACACAACACGGAAGACCTGTCAGCCAGTCCCTCTACCTCGTCCACTACAGCATAACACATGGAAGACCTGTCAGCCAGTCCCTCATCCAACAGCATAACACATGGAAGACCTGTCAGCCAGTCCCTCTACCTCGTCCACTACAGCATAACACAACACGGAAGACCTGTCAGCCAGTCCCTCTAGTCCACTACAGCATAACACAACACGGAAGACCTGTCAGCCAGTCCCTCTACCTCGTCCACTACAGCATAACACATGGAAGACCTGTCAGCCAGTCCCTCTACCTCGTCCACTACAGCATAACACAACACGGAAGACCTGTCAGCCAGTCCCTCTACCTCGTCCACTACAGCATAACACAACACGGAAGACCTGTCAGCCAGTCCCTCTACCTCGTCCACTACAGCATAACACAACACGGAAGACCTGTCAGCCAGTCCCTCTACCTCGTCCACTACAGCATAACACAACACGGAAGACCTGTCAGCCAGTCCCTCTACCTCGTCCACTACAGCATAACACAACATGGAAGACCTGTCAGCCAGTCCCTCTACCTCGTCCACTACAGCATAACACAACACGGAAGACCTGTCAGCCAGTCCCTCTATCGTCCACTACAGCATAACACAACATGGAAGACCTGTCAGCCAGTCCCTCACTCTCCACTACAGCATAACACAACATGGAAGACTAGTCCTCTCTTCCTCGTTCTAGTCCGAGGTAATGAGATTTAGGGGATATGTGAGTCATGAGGAACTTAGCTCATTCAAACACTGGCTCATTAGGGAAACTAGTAGCTATGAGATAAAGCTGCTGGAGTAAAAAGACGGAACCAAATCAAATCAAAGTCTATTGGTCACATACACATATTTAGCAGATGTTATTATGGGTTGTAGCGAAATGCTTGTGTTCCTAGCTCCAACAGTGCAGTAGTATTCTAACAGTGCAGTAGTATCTAAAAACAATTCACAATACACACACATCTAAAAGTAAAAGAAAGGAAATATATACCGTGGGGAGAACAAGTGTTTGATAACCTGCAAAATTGGCAGTGTTTCCTATTTACAAAGCATGTAGAGGTCTGTAATTTTTATCATAGGTACACTTCAACTGTGAGAGACGGAATCTAAAACAAAAATCGAGAAAATCACATTGTATGATTTTTAAGTAATTCATTTGCATTTTATTGCATGACATAAGTATTTGATCACCTACCAACCAGTAAGAATTCCGGCTCTCACAGACCTGTTAGTTTTTCTTTAAGAAGCCCTCCTGTTCTCCACTCAATACCTGTATTAACTGCACATGGGGACAAAGATCGTACTTTTGGAGAAATGTCCTCTGGTATGATGAAACAAAAATAGAACTGTTTGGCCATAATGACCAGCGTTATGTTTGGAGGAAAAAGGGGGATGCTTGCAAGCCAAAGAACACCATCCCAACTGTGAAGCACGGGGGTGGCAGCATCACTGTGAAGTCCATGGAGAACAAGAGCACCTCCTCCCAGCTGCCCACTGCACTGAGGCTAGGTAACACGGTCACCACCGTTAAATCCATGATTATCGAAAACTTCAACAAGCATTTCTCAACGGCTGGCCATGCCTTCCGCCTGGCTACTCCAACCTCGGCCAAGAGCCCCCCCCCCCCCCCCGCAGCTACTCGCCCAAGCCTCTCCAGGTTCTCCTTTACCCAAATCCAGATAGCAGATGTTCTGAAAGAGCTGCAAAACCTGGACCCGTACACATCAGCTGGGCTTGACAATCTGGACCCTCTATTTCTGAAACTATCCGCCGCCATTGTCGCAACCCCTATTACCAGCCTGTTCAACCTCTTTCATATCGTCTGAGATCCCCAAGGATTGGAAAGCTGCCGCAGTCATCCCCCTCTTCAAAGGGGGAGACACCCTGGACCCAAACTGTTACAGACCTATATCCATCCTGCCCTGCCTATCTAAGGTCTTCGAAAGCCAAGTCAACAAACAGGTCACTGACCATCTCGAATCCCACCGTACCTTCTCCGCTGTGCAATCTGGTTTCCGAGCTGGTCACGGGTGCACCTCAGCCACGCTCAAGGTACTAAACGATATCATAACCGCCATCGATAAAAGACAGTACTGTGCAGCCGTCTTCATCGACCTTGACAAGGCTTTCGACTCTGTCAATCACCATATTCTTATCGGCAGACTCAGTAGCCTCGGTTTCTCGGATGACTGCCTTGCCTGGTTCACCAATTACTTTGCAGACAGAGTTCAGTGTGTCAAATCGGAGGGCATGCTGTCCGGTCCTCTGGCAGTCTCTATGGGGGTGCCACTTGGATCAATCCTCGGGCTGACTCTTTTCTCTGTATATATATAAATGATGTTGCTCTTGCTGCGGGCGATTCCCTGATCCACCTCTACGCAGACGACACCATTCTATATACTTCCGGCCCGTCCTTGGACACTGCTATCTAACCTCCAAACGAGCTTCAATGCCATACAACACTCCTTCCGTGGCCTCCAACTGCTCTTAAACGCTAGTAAAACCAAATGCATGCTTTTCAACCGTTCGCTGCCTGGACCCGCACGCCTGACCAGCATCACCACCCTGGATGGTTCCGACCTTGAATATGTGGACATCTATAAGTACCTAGGTGTCTGGCTAGACTAAACTCTCCTTCCAGACTCATATCAAACATCTCCAATCGAAAATCAAATCAAGTGTCGGCTTTCTATTCCGCAACAACGCCTCCTTCACTCACGCTGCCAAGCTTACCCTAGTAAAACTGCCTATCCTACCGATCCTCGACTTCGGCGATGTCATCTACAAAATTGCTTCCAACACTCTACTCAGCAAACTGGATGCAGTTTATCACAGTGCCATCCGTTTTGTCACTAAAGCACCTTATACCACCCACCACTGCGACTTGTATGCTCTAGTCGGCTGGCCCTCGCTACATATTCGTCGCCAGACCCACTGGCTCCAGGTCATCTACAAGTCTATGCTAGGTAAAGCTCCGCCTTATCTCAGCTCACTGGTCACGATGGCAACACCCATCCGTAGCACGCGCTCCAGCAGGTGTATCTCACTGATCATCCCTAAAGCCAACACCTCATTTGGCCGCCTTTCGTTACAGTTCTCTGCTGCCTGTGACTGGAACGAATTGCAAAAATCGCTGAAGTTGGAGACTTTTATCTCCCTCACCAACTTCAAACATCTGCTATCTGAGCAGCTAACCGATCGCTGCAGCTGTACATAGTCTATCGGTAAATAGCCCACCCATTTTTACCTACCTCATCCCCATACTGTTTTTATTTATTTACTTTTTATGCTTTATCTTGGCCAGGTCGCAGTTGCAAATGAGAACTTGTTCTCAACTAGCCTACCTGGTTAAATAAAGGTGAAATAAAAAATGTTGTGGGGGTGCTATGCTGCAGGAGGGACTGGTACACTTCACAAAATAGATGGCATCATGAGGGAGAAACTTATGTGGATAAATTGAAGCAACAGTCAGGAAGTTCAAGCATTGTCGCAAATGGGTCTTCCAAATGGACAATGACCCCAAGCATACTTTGAAAGTTGTGGCAAAACGGCATAAGGACAACAAAGTCAAGGTATTGGAGTGGCCATCACAAAGCCCTGACCTCAATCCTATAGATATTTGTGGGCAGAACTGAAAAAGCATGTGGGAGCAAGGAGGACTACAAACCTGACTCAGTTACACCAGCTCTGTCAGGAGAAATTGTGGGAAGCTTGTGAAAGGCTACCTGAAACGTTTGACCCAAATTAAACAATTTAAAGGCAATGCTACCAAATACTAATTGATTGTTTGTAAAATTCCCCACCCACTGGGAATGTGATTAAAGAAATAAAAGCTGAAATAAATAATTCTCTACTATTATTCTGACATTTGACATTCTTAAAATAAAGTGGTGATCCGAACTGACCTAAGACAGGGAAGTTTTACTAGGATTAAATGTCAGGAATGGTGGCTTTGAGATAAGAGCCGTTTTCAGTCCTGGAGGGCAGGTAGTTTGCCCCCGGTGATGAGTTTGGCAGACTACACCACCCTATGGAGAGCCCTGCCACTGCGGGCGGTGCATTTTCCGTACTAGGTGGTGATACAGCCCGACAGGATGCTCTCAATTGTGCATCTCTAAAGGTTTGAGGGTTTTAGGGGCCAAGTCAAATGTCCTCAGCCTCCTGAGTTTGAAGAGGCACTGTTGAGCCTTCTTCACCACTCTGTGTAGGTGGACCATTTCAGATCATCAGTGATGTGTACGCCAAGGAACTTAAAGCTTTCAACCTTCTCCACTGCGGTCCCATCGATGTGGATAGGGGTGTGCTCCCTCTGATGTTTCCTGTCCACGATCAGCTCCTTTGTTTTGTTGACGTTGAGTGAGAGGTTATTTATTTTCCTGGCAGCAGTCTCCCAGGGCACTCCCCTCTTCCCTGTAAGCGGTCTCGTCATTGTGGTAATCAGGCCTACTTCTGTTGCGTTTGAGACGTGCCAGGCCATACAGTCATGGGTGAACAGGGAGTACAAGAGGGGGCTAGGCACGCACCCTTGTGGGGCCCCAGTGTTGAGGATCAGCGCAGTGGAGATGTTGTTTCCTACCCTCACCACCTGGGGGCGGCCTGTCAGGAAGTCCAGGACCCAGTTGCACAAGGTAGGGTCAAGACCCAGGGACTCCAGCTTAATGATGAGTTTGGAAGGTACTATGGTGTTAAATGCTGAGCTCTAGTCGATGAACAGCATTCTCACATACGTATTCCTCTTGTCCAGATGGGATAGGGCAGTGTGATGGCGATTGTATCGTCTGTGGACCTATTGGGGCGTTAAGAAAATTGAAGTGGGTCAAAGGTGACAGTTAGGGTGGAGGTAATATGATCCTTGATTAGTCTGTCAAAGCACTTCATGATGACAGAAGTGAGAGCTACAGGGCGATAGTCATTTAGTTCAGTTACATTGGCTTTCTTGGGAACAGGAACAATGGTGCCAATCTTAAAGCGTATGGGGACAGCAGACTGGGATAGGGATTAATTGAATATGTCCGTAGGGTAGGGATGCCGTCTGGGCCGGCAGCTTTGCGAGGGTTAACATGCTTAAATGTCTCACTCGCGTCGGACACAGAAGGAGAGCCCACAGTCCATTGTGTTATCCTCAAAGCGGGCGAAGGAGTTTAGCTTGTCCGGAAGCAAGACATCTGTCCGCAACGTGGCTGGTTTTCCCTTTGTAGTCTGTGATGTTGAATTGTGACTCCACTTTGTGTCTCTGTACTGACGTTTTGTCTGTTGCCTTACGGAGGGAATAACTACACTGTTTGTATTTGGCCATATTCCCAGTCACCTTGCGATGGCTAAATGCAGTGGTTCGCGCTTTCAGTTTTGTGCGAATGCTGCCATCTATCCACGGTTTCTGGTTTGGGTAGGTTTTAATAGTCACAGTGGGTACAACTTCCCCTATACATTTCCTGATGAACTCAGTCACTGTATCCGTCAATGTTATTCTTAGAGGCTACCGGAACATATCCCAGTGTGTGTGATGAAAAAAATATTTAAGCATGGATTCCGATTGGTCAGACCAGCGTTGAATAGACCTTAGCACAGGTACCTCCTGTTTGAGTTTCTGCCTATAGGAAGGGAGGGCAGGAGAGGGCCTTGTAGGCATTTTCTAAAAGTTGAGTAGCAGCGGTCCAATGTTTTACCAGAGTGAGTACTACAGTCAAGATGTTGGTAGAACTTCGGTAGCATTTTCCTCAAATTTGCTTTGTTAAAATCCCCAACTATAACAAATGCATCCTCAGGATATGTGGTTGCCAGTTTACAGAAAGTCCAGTGTAGTGTGGCTGTCGTGGTATCGGCTTGAGGGGGAATATACACGGCTGTGACTATAACCGAAGAGAATTCTCTTGGGAGGTAATACAGTCAGCATTTGAATGCGAGGTATTATAGGGCAGGTGAACAGAAGGACTTGAGTTTCTGTACATTATCACAATCACACCATGAGTAGTTAATCATGAAACATACACCCCTCCTTTCTTCTTCCCGGAGAGTTATTTATTCCTGTCTGCGCGATGTACTGAGAACCCAGATGGCTGTATGGACAGGGACAGTACATCCCGAGAGAGCCATGTTCCCGTCTAACCGAGTATGCCACAATCCCTGATGTCTTTCTGAAAAGAGATCCTCGCCCTGGGCTCATCCACTTTATTATCCAGAGACTCAACACCAGCGAGTAATATACTTGAAAGCGGTGGATGGTGTGCATGCCTCTCGAGTCGGACTAGAAGTCCACTCAGAATACATCTTCCCCGCCAGCGGTGTTTCGGAGTTCAATTGCCCTGCGGGGTACGAACAAAGGATCCAACTCAGGAAAGTCGCACTCCTGGTCGTAATGCGGGTGAGTTACCGCTGCTATGATATCCAAAAGTTATTTCTGGCTGTATGTAATAACACAAAACAAATTCTGGGCTAATAATGTAAGAAATGACACAAAAAAATAAAATAGCTCCTAAGCAAAGTTGCTTAGGAGCTAGAAGCAGAGCTGCCATATCTGTCAGCGCCATCTGCAAATCACAGGACATCACTGCTGTGATTGGGAGAGAGGGCTGGAATAGAGAAGTGGAGTGGAGGGAGCAGCAGATGATCCTTTCATTGAGTCTGTCTCAATGAAAGAGTGACTGCGTAACACAGTTGGCCTGTTAGCTCAGAGGTTGAGAGAAATTAAGTGGGGGGGGCAGATGCGGTGTGTGTGCTTGCATGCATGAGCAAAAGTTGATACAGCTGTGATACGCTGGCTGCCAAAACACACTAATTTTTATGTTGTAAACGGTAGCCCAGCAGGACAATCTCCTTTACTCAGGGGAAAACTATTCTCATATTTGACAATGACATTTGATAGTACTCTGTGAATTTCAAGACAAAATTATATGTGATAAATTCTATTAGATTCTCCTAACCCTGAAGTTGTCTTCACATTTGAGAGATCATTGTTACTAAGGAGAAATGTCCTGCAGTATGCGATTAAAATACCTCTAGACTGTACTTTGTCACCTTCACCGTGGCATTCAACAACATACTCCCTGAGAGACAGAGCCTGATAGACAGGGAGTGTGTTGATGTAGTCTTAACAGCCTAATCTGTTTGTACGTATGGGACATATTTAGTACTCTTCAGGGTTTGAGAGTGTTGCCTTAAATAGGATATGGACTTAACTTTCTACACTGGGGCTAACACACGTCTGTTACCATGTGATCTTTGTTCGTCCATCGCCTCTGGTTTCACCAACCAACTCTTGTTGTGAGGACATTGACATGCAGCATCAGGCCCCGCAGCGAGGCTGCAGCAAGAGACCCTAGTTATGTCCCAAATGGCACCGTATTACCTATAAATGGCACTACTTTTAACCAGAGCACTATGGACCGTGGTGAAAAGTAGTGTGCTACATAGGGAATAGGGTGCCATCTGGGACAGATACCATGTGACTGACACCTGGGACACTTTCCCAATACGTTTTTCCTTGATTCCTCATGTCCTCTTTCCTCGCCTCCTTCTCAAAAGGCAATGGAGGACAAGGTCAGAGGGGAGGGAGATGCATTGGTAACGAGCCCCTGGGCTTTCGGCTGCTTCATGTTCTCTTTAGGAGGACAGATTGGCACTCAGAGGCCTGCACAGCAAATTCCCCCGCTGCAGAACAAAAGACAGAGTTAAACCCATCACCCTGGCCATAGAGAAATGGGATTCCCCCCATTCACGAACATTATTCATTCAGACGTCATCCCCACTCCCCATCCCTACATTCAATTAAGACAAATAAGAATCAGTGAGGGAGTGAGGGAGACACTGGGGCATTGGGAAGAACAATTCCACAAGACCCATCACCCTGGCAATAGAGAGATGGGATTCCCCCCATTCACTACCATTATTCATTCAGCCCCAATCCCCAGTCCCCGACTCCCCATCCCAACATTCAATTAAGACAAATAAGGAATCAGTAAGGGAGTGGCGGAGACACTGGGGCTTTGGGAAGAACAATTCCACAGGGTCGGACCTCTGCGTGTTGGCGCAAAGTAGCCTCACGTTAAGAGTTTCAATAGATCCTGTACAAATCTCTAATTGAGGCCAATATATCGAATAAAATGTTATTTGTCACATGCGCCGAATACAACAGGTGCAGACCTTGAGGTGAAATGCTTACTTACAAGCCCTTAACCAACAATGCACTAACAATAAAATGACATACAAATAACGTTTTGGCCAATGGTGTTGCAAAATATTCTTTATTTTTGTGACTTGAGATTTCAGAGAAGTAAAAAATATTTTCTGTCCTAAAAATCTGATTTTAGAGGAGACTCAAGATTTGAACATTTAAACAGTGCAGAATTCAAAGCGATTAAGATGTGCAGTGATCCCACATCCCCTGACATTGTTTTTCTGAAACAAAGGAAGGGAAGAATGCATTCCATCTAAAATAGCAAGAACACACCGTGGGCCAAACGTTATCAAGACCAAGGAGGTGATTGTGGACCACAGGAAAAGGAGGACCGAGCAGCCCCCATTCTCATTGACGGGACTGTAGTGGAGCAGGTTGAGAGCTTCAAGTTCCTTGGTGTCCACATCACCAACAAACTAACATGGTCCAAGCACATCAAGACAGTCGTGAAGAGGGCACGACAGAGCCTATTCCCACTCAGGAGACGGAAAAGATTTGGCATGGGTCCTCAGATCCTCAAAAGGATCTACAGCTGCACCATCAAGAGCATCCTGATGGGTTGCATCACTGCCTGGTATGGCAACTGCTCGGCATACGACCGCAAGGCACTACAGAGGGTAGTGAATACGGCCCAGTACATCACCGGGGCCAAGCTTCCTGCCATCCAGGACCTCGTTAACCAGGTGGTGTCAGAGGAGGTTCATAAATATTGTCAAATACTCCAGCTACCCTAGTCATAGACTGTTCTCTCTGCTACCGCACGGCAAGCGGTACCAAAGCACCAAGTCTGGGTCTAAGAGGCTTCTAGTGCGGTTCTGCCTGCAGCTATGGAATCCTGACCTGTTCACCGGACGTGCTACCTGTCCCAGGCCTGCTGTTTTCAACTCTCTAGAGACAGCAGGAGTGGTAGAGATACTCTTAATGATCAGCTATGAAAAGCCAACTGACATTTACTCCTGAGGTGCTGACTTGCTGCACCCTCGACAACTACTGTGATTATTATTATTTGACCATGCTGGTTATTTATGAACATTTGAACATCTTGGCCATGTTCTGTTATAATCTCCACCCGGCACAGCCAGAAGAGGACTGGCCACCCCTCATAGCCTGGTTCCTCTCTAGGTTTGGGCCTTTCTAGGGAGTTTTTCCTAGCCACCATGCTTCTACACCTGCATTGCTTGCTGTTTGGGGTTTTAGGCTGGGTTTCTGTACAGCACTTTGAGATATCAGCTGATGTACGAAGGGCTATATAAATACATTTGATTTGCTTCTAAACAGCTTCGACCCCCAAGCCATAAAACTCCTGAACATCTAATCAAATGGCTACCCAGACTATTTGCATTTCTCCCCCCCCCCCCCCACCTACGCTGCTGCTACTCTCTGTTAATATCTATGCATAGCCCCTTTAATAACTCTAAGTACATGGACATAATTATCTCAACTACCTCGACACCGGTGTCCCCGCACATTGACACATTGATTCTGTACTGGTACCCCCTGTATATAGCCCTGCTGTTGTTATTTACTGCTGCTCTTTAATTATTTGTTATTCTTATCCCTTACTTTGTTAGGGATTTTCTTAACTGCATTCTTGGTTAATTTTTTATTTTTTTTTTTAAACGACGTTGGAGGCGGCTTATGGTCAAAAAAATTAACATTCAATTATCTGGCAACAACTCATTTGGACATTCCTGTAGTCACCATGCCAATTTCATGCTCCCTTAAAACTTGAGACATCTGTGGCATTGTGTTGTGACAAAACTGCACTTTCAAAGTAGCCTTTAATTGTCCCCAGCACAAGGTGCACCTGTGTAATGATCATGCTGTTTAATCAGCTTCTTGATATACCACACCTGTCAGGTGGATGGATTATCTTGGCAAAGAAGAAATGCTCACAACAGGGATGTAAACATTTGTGCACAACATTTTAGAGAAATAAGCTTTTTGTGCGTATGGAACATTTCTGGGATATTTTATTTCAGCTCGTGAAAAATGGGACCAACACTTCACATGTCGCGTTTATATTTTTGTTCAGTATACATTTTTAAGATACAGCCAATTTTGACTTTCCAGCTTGGCCACATAGCGAAAATCCATGGAAAGCCGGGAGGCCTATGTAGGACTCACCGTGTCTCCAATCTTGAGGTCGGCACACTTCCTGAGGCCTGGGAGAGGCTGTCCGTCCTGACAGGTGGCAGTGAAGGACAGACTGAGGTCTTCAGGTTGATCCCACACAGTCAGCTCCACCTTGGACCGGATGTTCTGGAGGGAGGACACAGACACAGAGAGAGGCTTGAAAAAAAAAAAAAAAAATCACAAAAGCATATGCCTTGAACACAAAAACACAGACCCTTATGAATAAGTACTTTTGACCTTTACATCAAAGTAGTAAATGTTTGATTTATTTGAAAACAAGACAGATGGTTCACTGGTCAACTATCCAAACACAAGTCTGATCAAAGACTAATCAATAGATCACGAGAGTTAAAGTATCTCTGTATATTAGAGTTGGCACAGAGGTTCCCTGGTGGTTTCTATACTATCTGAATGTTACATTTAGTGTTGCAAAGGGTCGGAAACTTCCCGGTAAATTTCTGGAATTTCAGGAAATGTTCCATAGGAAGTTAAGCCTGGGAATTTTGGAAATTCATCAAAAAAGTTGGCTTATAACAGTGAATCTTTTTTTGTGGGATACACACAAGGCAATTCTAGGTCTTGTGGCATATTATGGTTAAAATATCCTCAATTCAATAGAATTGCAAACCTCTGCATGTACAGTGCACTCTTCCATCACATGTACAGCTGCTTCTCAAGATCTTGCACACTACTGAGATGCTATTGAGCCCACACTACTACACTGTCTGAGCCAAGGACTACATGCTTTCTGGTAAGTTTTGATTACAATACTGGGTGGGGTGAATATATTTGATATGATATACATTATTTTTTGTTAACTAGTAAATAGTAGCCTACAGCAAAGTATGTTTAAATAATTTCTAACTTGTTGACAATTTCTGCTAGTTAGTTTTTGCTACCATGTGTGTTTTAGCTTGCTTGAGCCAGCTAACTGAAGAGTGTTAATTCACCTGTTTCCATACGTTTCATTAAAAAAAAATGTCTTACAAAGGAGTTACTTATCTGTACATGGAATTGTATTTTTTTTTTACAAAAAAATGTTCTAATCTTTACAGGAAAATGCCACGGACACTATCTGATATGGGGAGACGTTTCACTCCAGCTAATGTAGAAAGAAAAGCTGTGTACATTTGCAAATAATGTGCCAAATCATGTGAAGGATGCAATAAAGATGCAGAATCATATGGCCAAGCGCATAAAGATCTCTCAGCGCTCACAACAAACAACCTCTGACAAAAATCTCTCTACTTCTATTCGAGGTGAAAATGATGAATCAGACACCTTATCGATATTAACAGCTCATGGTCCTCCTGGAATCAGAAGTTTTTTTTGACTCAATGGAGGAACGTAGCAAGAGAAATGCTGATGAATGTCTTGCTTGAGCTGTGTATGCAACTGCTTCACCTTTGAGTCTCACAGGCAATGTGTATTGGAAGAGATTCCTGAATGTTCTTCGCCCAGCATACACCCCTCCAACCAGACATGCTTTATCTACTCATTTGCTGGATGCAGAGTTCAGAGTTCAAGTGAAGGTCAAGCAAATCATAGAGAAAGCAGACTGTATTGTAATGATCTCTGATGGGTGGTCGAATGTTTGTGGGCAAGGAATAATTAACTACATAATCTCCATCCCTCAACCAATATTCTACAAGACCACAGACACAAGGGACAACAGACACACTGGTCTCACATTGCAGATGAGCTGAAGTCAGTCATCAATGACCTTGGACCACAGCAGGTATTTGCACTGGTGACAGACAATGCTGTGAACATGAAGGCTGCTTGGTCCTAGGAGTCCTACCCTCACATCACATCCATTGGCTGTGCTGGTCGTGCATTGAATCTGCTCATCAAGGACATCATGGCACTGGAAACAATGGATACACTCTACAACAGAGCTAAGGAAATGGTTAGGTATGTGAAAGGTCATCAAGTTATAGCAGCAATCTACCTCACCAAGCAAAGTGAGAAGAATAAGAGCACCACATTGAAGCTGCCCAGCAACACCCATTGGGGGTGGTGTTGACATCATGTTTGATAGTCTCTTGGAGGGGAAGGAGTCTCTCCAAGAAATGGCCATATCACAGCCTGCCGATATCAAGAGGATCTTCCTGGATGATGTATTTTGGGAGAGAGTGGTAAGCAGCCTGAAACTCCTGAAACCTACAGCAGTAACCATTGCACGGATTGAGGGAGACAATGCCATCCTGTCTGATGTTCATACTCTGCACGCAGATGTAAGAGAAGAAATCTGTATTGCCCTGCCCACTTCACGGTTGCTCCAAGCAGTGGAAACTGCAGTTCTGAAATACATCAAAAAGCGTGAAGAGATGTTCAGGCTTCTGCCTGAAGCCCATACATGACGCAGCGTACATGTTACACCCCAATTATGCTGGCAAGAGCATCCTGTCTGATGCAGATATCAACCATGGCCTTTTTGTTTGTGCCTTTACCTCCCTTATCTCACCTCATTTGCTCACATTGTATATATATTTTGTATATAGATTTTTCTACTGTATTATTGACTGTATGTTTTGTTTTACTCCATGTGTAACGCTGTGTTGTTGTATCTGTCGAACTGCTTTGCTTTCTCTTGGCCAGGGAGCAATTGTAAATGAGAACTTGATCTCAACTTGCCTACCTGGTTAAATAAATATGATATAAATAAATATGATATGGTAAATATATCCAATGCAAAAAAACATCTACATTTAAATGGTATTATTATTAATTCCCATATATTCCCGTTAATTCCCACCTCTGAATATTCCCCAAAATGTGCAACCCTAGTTACATTTTTCCAGTACCCCTGCCACTGGATCCACTCAGAAACACCACCACTCAGCATTTTATAATGAAACCAGTAAGAGCCTGTAATCCAATCTGTTTCTGTTAGCAGTTGGGATGGAAAAGAGAGAAACATGGAGAATAGGAGAGAATAAAATGCCTTGGTTAAGCAAGGTTTATAATGGTTTATTCTGTCTTTTATGATCCTACCCCACAGCGATTCGGTTGGCATGGATACGGAGTGTGTGTACAATAGCGTGGCTTTTCAGCTACGTGCCAGCCGTGTCTGTATTTTACGAGAGTATGTGTTCTCTCCAACGCATCACAGCTACAGAACTGTGACAGTAGGGTTATCAGAACCGTGCTAGGCTGGCATATACCCATGACTGATTGAACCATGCCTGACTGACAGACAGATACCCATGACTGATTGAACCATGCCTGACTGACAGACAGATACCCATGACTGATTGAACCATGCTTGACTGACAGACAGATACCCATGACTGATTGAACCATGCCTGACTGACAGACAGATACCCATGACTGATTGAACCATGCCTGACTGACAGACAGATACCCATGATTGATCTCTGCCTTGCTCTGGCATGTATTGGGAAAAGAACACAATAAACTGAGAATGACTTTTTCTTCTCTGATAACAAAATGTGTTGAAATAGCTAAATTGCTTATGCGTTGAAACCGCACCACCCTCAATAAAGACCGTGCTACGAAGCCAATGTTGTGGTATCTTGACAAGTGAATAGATGTACAGAATATAGGCAACACTTTGCTCGCTGGTGGTCATCCATATTTGACAGTCTCAACACTTTGTTTGCCATAATTACCAGTTCTAGAATCAACTCTTGTGTACTTAACTATGCAAAAACAAGTTGTTCCTCTCAATCACAGGAAGTAAAATGCTTGACTGAAAAAAATGACACGGCTTGATTGGAATAGTTTGTAAGGAAAACTTGACTAAAACAAGAAAAAAATATTCAAAATACACATATTTCATCCCTTAAATGTTGTTTCCTCTCAACTAGTACAAAAGAGTGAATTATTTACAGTAACTGCCTTCCTGCAGCGCATTAAAGACAATCTGCCATTTCAACAGCCTGAACGCCACTGTTTGGTAAGCTGAGAAATGGGACTGGGGCAATGTAGCCTAACCACTCAAATCAGACTGGCTTTAAGATCCCTTCTATGGCCAAACAGGAACCACAGTGGTAAAGCAGATATACGGTGACCTCGAGTCTGGTTTTAGTCAACAGACCACAGCACAATTATACAAGACAGAAGGAGGATGGATGATTTGAGAATGGATTAGGAGAGTGTCTGCTATGACAATCATAAACATTAACGTCAAATTATAATTCAAGATCATTAGAGGCCCCGGCTTAACTTTGGTATGATGAAGATGAGATTTAGCATGACCCATCAATTAGTCTGGTGGGGATTTAAATCTCTGGTTTCATATTTTCCATAAATGTGGTGTTTCTTGTTCCATATAACCAAGGGAAAATGAAATTACAATTCTAAACAAGGACAAGATGCAAATCTCCTAGCACACCAGTCTGTTGCCGTTTTTCCAGCATAGCAGTGACCTCAATTAGAACCATCTCAGCAATGTTACCAGGACAAATATTTATCAACCTTATGAAAAACTAAACCTTCTGCACAATGTGTTTCTCTTTCTGTCCCTCAAATTGACTCCTTGGATTAAAATACACAAGAATGTGGATGCCTTTCAGCCCTTCTAGAACCCTTTTCAGCCCCTTCCAGAATCCTTCCTTCAAAGTACGGGAATGCTGGAATCTATTTCCTGTGTGGTGGATTGGGGAGTAACAGGAGGGTCTCAGTCTCAGGATTTGGGCCATAAACCTGCTTCTTGTTCTGTGACCATAAAGTGCTAGACTAGTGCAGAGTTAGACACAGGGCTGTAGCGTGTGACAGAAGTAAACCCCCAGAACCCCACACTAAATAGAAGGGCTAGGTGAGGGTATCCATCTCTAATGCTAAAACATGAACATTCAATACTTCCTCTTCTCCTCTAGAGACCAGGGTCATGTTCAGTAGGGCACAAAAAGGAAAAATTACAAGTTCAGGGAATAGCTGTCTTTTTCGCTCAGTTTGAAAATGTTTTCAACCAACATCCATTTCAAAAGAGGACAGGTGAGACTCTTCTTCTAAAGCACACGCAATCTGTGCTCCAAATGGAAGAGAACCCTCCTTTACTTACATTGTAGGCGTTAACGATGAGTTGTATGATGTTCTTGGAGTCCTGATCCAGAATCTCCACTGTGGTTCCAGGTATCAGTGCTGTGAAATTCTGCATAAACACAAGATAGGAGAAATGTTATTAAATAAACAAATATTTGCAGGAATTCACACAATAAAGGCCCCTATACATACCAAACTGTACACACCAAACAGTACACACTATAAACACCAAACACACAGTTCATCTCAATACTGAACATACAATTCAATAAAGAATATATACCTTGTAAATGACATACAGCCTTTTTGTCACAGCGAAGATGAGATAGATGTTGTTTTCAGCCAGCTTCTCTCCCAGTAGAGCCAGAGAGGGGTAGTCCTACAGAGACATGGATACATAGAAACATGGGAAAATCTTATGTTAGAGACATTTCTTTAAAGTTCAATAGTTTAGCTTCCATCTCACCCCGTCAGGAAGTTAGTGAAGAGAAGCGATTTCTCCCCTGATTCCAGTGTAGTGTTTACGTTAGAGTCCCCTGACATTTCCTTTCTCGCCAGCAGAAAGGACAAAGAACACTGAAGTGGTTTAGACCTATGAACTTACAGCTCTGCACTAGAGTTGTGCATTAAAATGTGAATCCTAACTTAAGTCAAATGTTCGCTATAGTGAAGGTATGAATGAGTGAAAATGTTTAAGCATTGAATAAATAATCACTTTCTCACAATCAGATTTGAGATTTTTGGCTTCAGTAAGCCTTTGTCATAGTGTACATCCAAATCAATCAACAGTGAGAGTTACACTTCAAATGGACTGTGACAAACATTTGCCTCTGCACCTTCTCCAGTTCAACGGTTTCCCTGAAAAACAGAGCTCTGTTCTAGGAAGTGCGTATTCCTTTCGTCCCACAATCAGATGAGAGGAGAAACCTACTTAGCCTGTTGCTGAGGATCCACGGGTGGTGAATTCTTTGGATTTGTGTTGGAGTACCGCCACTGAACTTAATGCGATCAGATGTAACATGACTACAATGCCCAGAGCATCCAATGACACAGAGCAAATAACTATAGAAACATTTAGCGATTCCGGGAGAAACCACCCGAATACCAGAATATTTATATTTTTATTCACTTAGCCAATTTTCATATTATTGAGTTGGATTGATTGAAATTCACATGATGTTAATTATGTTTTCATTACATTAGCTCTTTGACAAATAGCGATAGCTATGTAAACTCAAACTGTGTGCATGAATATATCTTTGTTTAAATCAAACTAAATGTTAGCATGGCGTTTAGAATTTCTTTTGTCCTCTCAAGGCATTTAACATTCTAGTAGTTTCTTTATGTCCTCTCTCAAGGCATTTAACATTCTAGTAGTTTCTTTATGTCCTCTCTCAAGGCATTTAACATTCTAGTAGTTTCTTTATGTCCTCTCAAGACATTTAACATTCTAGTAGTTTCTTTATGTCCTCTCTCAAGGCATTTAACATTCTAGTAGTTTCTTTATGTCCTCTCTCAAGACATTTAACATTCTAGTAGTTTCTTATCCACAGCGACTTACAGTAGTGAGTGCATGCATTATCGTACTTGTCCCCTGTGGGAATCAAACCCACAACGCTGGCGTTGCAAGTGCCATGCTCGACCAACTGAGCCAATGGGACCATTGCTGAGCTCTCAGCCTAACTGTTGTCTAAATTAACTTCTATGTGAACTTTCCCTGAGATAATTACAGCTTTTAACTTGCACTTCCTATGGCTGTCAGGAGATAAGCAGCTGCAATAAGACATGAAGTGAGTTCCCAATAAAGTAAGCAGGAGCTCCAGCGGAAGCTGAGCCAGGCAGACTCAGCAAACCAGTATACTTCAAAGAATACAATGCATTCTTCCTTTTAGAAACATAGCTCGGCTCTGGTCGTCAAAGAATCAGACCAGCGGCGGAAAATGCGCCTGAGAAGTTATCTTTACCTCAAAGCAAAGTCCATTCTTGAGAGGTGCCGCTTGAGTAGAGAATTTCAATATCTATTGAATAACCCAAGCAATATATCACAATGGCAATGTGGATAATAACCATGTTATGATGATGTCAGTGATGTCCTAGCTCTAGAGTAACCATGTTATAATAATGTCAGTGATGTCCTAGCTCTAGAGTAACCATGTTATAATGATGTCAGTGATGTTATAGCTCTACGGAAAGGCTCTGGAGCAACGAACCGCCCTTGCTGTCTCTGCCTGGCCGGTTCCCCTCTTTCCACTGGGATTCTCTGCCTCTAACCCTGTTACGGGGGCTGAGTCACTGGCTTACTGGGGCTCTCTCATGCCGTCCCTGGGGGGGTGCGTCACCTGGGTGGGTTGATTCACTGTTGTGGTCAGCCTGTCTGGGTTGGCGCCCCCTTGGGTTGTGCCGTGGCGGAGATCTTTGTGGGCTATACTCGGCCTTGTCTCAGGATGGTAAGTTGGTGGTTGAAGATATCCCTCTAGTGGTGTGGGGGCTGTGCTTTGGCAAAGTGGGTGGGGTTATATCCTTCCTGTTTGGCCCTGTCCGGGGGTGTCCTTGGATGGGGCCACAGTGTCTCCTGACCCCTCCTGTCTCAGCCTCCAGTATTTATGCTGCAGTAGTTTATGTGTCGGGGGGCTAGGGTCAGTTTGTTATATCTGGAGTACTTCTCCTGTCCTATTCGGTGTCCTGTGTGAATCTAAGTGTGCGTTCTCTAATTCTCTCCTTCTCTCTTTCTTTCTCTCTCTCGGAGGACCTGAGCCCTAGGACCATGCCCCAGGACTACCTGTCATGATGACTCCTTGCTGTCCCCAGTCCACCTGGCCATGCTGCTGCCCCAGTTTCCACTGGCCTGGGCCCTAGGACCATGTCCCAGGACTACCTGACATGATGACTCCTTGCTGTCCCCAGTCCACCTGACTGTGCTGCTGCTCCAGTTTCAACTGTTCTGCCTTATTATTATTCGACCATGCTGGTCATTTATGAACATTTGAACATCTTGGTCATGTTCTGTTATAATCTCTACCCGGCACAGCCAGAAGAGGACTGGCCACACCACATAGCCTGGTTCCTCTCTAGGTTTCTTCCTAGGTTTTGGCCTTTCTAGGGAGTTTTTCCTAGCCACTGTGCTTTTACACCTGCATTGTTTGCTGTTTGGGGTTTTAGGCTGGGTTTCTGTACAGCACTTTGAGATATCAGCTGATGTACGAAGGGCTATATAAATAAATTTGATTTGATTTAATGATGTCAGTGATGTTATAACTCTATGGTAACCATGTTATAATGATGTCAGTGATGTTATAGCTCTATGGTAACCATGTTATAATGATGTCAGTGATGTTATAGCTCTACGGTAACCATGTTATAATGATGTCAGTGATGTTATAGCTCTACGGTAACCATGTTATAATGATGTCAGTGATGTTATAGCTCTACGGTAACCATGTTATAATGATGTCAGTGATGTTATAGCTCTACGATAACCATGTTATAATGATGTCAGTGATGTTATAGCTCTATGGTAACCATGTTATAATGATGTCAGTGATGTTATAGCTCTACGGTAACCATGTTATAATGATGTCAGTGATGTTATAGCAAGGCTCTGGAGCAACGAACCCTTGCTGTCTCTGCCTGGCCGGTTCCCCTCTTTCCACTGGGATTCTCTGCCTCTAACCCTGTTACGGGGGCTGAGTCACTGGCTTACTGGGGCTCTCTCATGCCGTCCCTGGGGGGGGTGCGTCACCTGGGTGGGTTGATTCACTGTTGTGGTCAGCCTGTCTGGGTTGGCGCCCCCCCTTGGGTTGTGCCGTGGCGGAGATCTTTGTGGGCTATACTCGGCCTTGTCTCAGGATGGTAAGTTGGTGGTTGAAGATATCCCTCTAGTGGTGTGGGGCTGTGCTTTGGCAAAGTGGGTGGGGTTATATCCTTCCTGTTTGGCCCTGTCCGGGGTGTCCTTGGATGGGGCCACAGTGTCTCCTGACCCCTCCTGTCTCAGCCTCCAGTATTTATGCTGCAGTAGTTTATGTGTCGGGGCTAGGGTCAGTTTGTTATATCTGGAGTACTTCTCCTGTCCTATTCGGTGTCCTGTGTGAATCTAAGTGTGCGTTCTCTAATTCTCTCCTTCTCTCTTTCTCTCTCTCGGAGGACCCGAGCCCTAGGACCATGCCCCAGGACTACCTGTCATGATGACTCCTTGCTGTCCCCAGTCCACCTGGCCATGCTGCTGCTCCAGTTTCAACTGGCCTGGGCCCTAGGACCATGTCCCAGGACTACCTGACATGATGACTCCTTGCTGTCCCCAGTCCACCTGACTGTGCTGCTGCTCCAGTTTCAACTGTTCTGCCTTATTATTATTCGACCATGCTGGTCATTTATGAACATTTGAACATCTTGGTCATGTTCTGTTATAATCTCTACCCGGCACAGCCAGAAGAGGACTGGCCACACCACATAGCCTGGTTCCTCTCTAGGTTTCTTCCTAGGTTTTGGCCTTTCTAGGGAGTTTTTCCTAGCCACTGTGCTTTTACACCTGCATTGTTTGCTGTTTGGGGTTTTAGGCTGGGTTTCTGTACAGCACTTTGAGATATCAGCTGATGTACGAAGGGCTATATAAATAAATTTGATTTGATTTAATGATGTCAGTGATGTTATAACTCTATGGTAACCATGTTATAATGATGTCAGTGATGTTATAGCTCTACGGTAACCATGTTATAATGATGTCAGTGATGTTATAGCTCTACGGTAACCATGTTATAATGATGTCAGTGATGTTATAGCTCTACGGTAACCATGTTATAATGATGTCAGTGATGTTATGTTATATAATGATGTCAGTGATGTTATAGCTCTACGGTAACCATGTTATAATGATGTCAGTGATGTTATAGCTCTACGATAACCATGTTATAATGATGTCAGTGGTAACCATGTTATAATGATGTCAGTGATGTTATAGGCTCTACGGTAACCATGTTATAATGATGTCAGTGATGTTATAGCTCTCTATGGTAACCATGTTATAATGATGTCAGTGATGTTATAGCTCTATGGTAACCATGTTATAATGATGTCAGTGATGTTATAGCTCTATGGTAACCATGTTATAATGATGTCAGTGATGTTATAGCTCTATGGTAACCATGTTATAATGATGTCAGTGATGTTCTAGCTCTATGGTAACCATGTTATAATGATGTCAGTGATGTTCTAGCTCTATGGTAACCATGTTATAATGATATCAGTGATGTTCTAGCTCTATGGTAACCATGTTATAATGATGTCAGTGATGTTCTAGCTCTATAGTAACCATGGTATAATGACAGTGATGTTCTAGCTCTATAGTAACCATGGTATAATGACAGTGATGTTATAGCTCTATGGTAACCATGGTATAATGACAGTGATGTTATAGCTCTATAGTAACCATGTTATAATGATGTCAGTGATGTTCTAGCTCTATGGTAACCATGTTATAATGATGTCAGTGATGTTATAGCTCTATAGTAACCATGTTATAATGATGTCAGTGATGTTCTAGCTCTATGGTAACCATGTTATAATGATGTCAGTGATGTTATAGCTCTATGGTAACCATGTTATAATGATGTCAGTGATGTTATAGCTCTATAGTAACCGTGTTATAATGATGTCAGTGATGTTCTAGCTCTATAGTAACCATGGTATAATGTCAGTGATGTTCTAGCTCTATGGTAACCATGTTATGATGTCAGTGATGTTCTAGCTCTATGGTAACCATGTTATAATGATGTCAGTGATGTTATAGCTCTATGGTAACCATGTTATAATGATGTTATAATGATGTTATAATCAGTGATGTTATAGCTCTATAGTAACCATGTTATAATGATGTCAGTGATGTTATAGCTCTATGGTAACCATGTTATAATGATGTCAGTGATGTTCTAGCTCTATAGTAACCATGTTATAATGATGTCAGTGATGTTATAGCTCTATGGTAACCATGTTATAATGATGTCAGTGATGTTCTAGCTCTATGGTAACCATGTTATAATGATGTCAGTGATGTTCTAGCTCTATGGTAACCATGTTATAATGATGTCAGTGATGTTCTAGCTCTATGGTAACCATGTTATAATGATGTCAGTGATGTTCTAGCTCTATGGTAACCATGTTATAATGATGTCAGTGATGTTATAGCTCTATGGTAACCATGTTATAATGATGTCAGTGATGTTCTAGCTCTATGGTAACCATGTTATAATGATGTCAGTGATGTTCTAGCTCTATAGTAACCATGGTATAATGACAGTGATGTTATAGCTCTATGGTAACCATGTTATAATGATGTCAGTGATGTTCTAGCTCTATGGTAACCATGTTATAATGATGTCAGTGATGTTATAGCTCTATGGTAACCATGTTATAATGATGTCAGTGATGTTATAGCTCTATGTAACCATGTTATAATGATGTCAGTGATGTTATAGCTCTATAGTAACCATGTTATAATGACAGTGATGTTATAGCTCTATAGTAACCATGTTATAATGATGTCAGTGATGTTCTAGCTCTATGGTAACCATGTTATAATGATGTCAGTGATGTTATAGCTCTATGGTAACCATGTTATAATGATGTCAGTGATGTTATAGCTCTATAGTAACCATGTTATAATGATGTCAGTGATGTTATAGCTCTATAGTAACCATGGTATAATGTTATAATGATGTCAGTGATGTTCTAGCTCTATAGTAACCATGGTATAATGTCAGTGATGTTCTAGCTCTATGGTAACCATGTATAATGATGTCAGTGATGTTCTAGCTCTATGGTAACCATGTTATAATGTAACCATGTTATAATGATGTCAGTGATGTGATGTTATAGCTCTATGGTAACCATGTTATAATGATGTCAGTGATGTTCTAGCTCTATGGTAACCATGTTATAATGACAGTGATGTTATAGCTCTATGAGCTCTATGGTAACCATGTAATGATGTCAGTGATGTTCTAGCTCTATGGTAACCATGTTATAAGTGATAGCTCTATAGTAACCAGTGATGTTATAACCATGTTATAATGTCAGTGATGTTATAGCTCTATGGTAACCATGTTATAATGATGTTATAATGATGTCTATAGTAACCGTGTTATAATGATGATGTTATAGCTCTAGTAACCATGGTAACAGTGATGTTATAATGACAGTGATGTTATAGCTCTATGGTAACCATGTTATAATGATGTCAGTGATGTTATAGCTCTATAGTAACCATGTTATAATGATGTCAGTGATGTTCTAGTGATGTTATAATGATTCAGTGATGTTCTAGCTCTATGGTAACCATGTTATAATGACAGTGATGTTCTAGCTCTATAGTAACCATGTTATAATGACAGTGATGTTATAGCTCTATAGTAACCATGTTCTAATGACAGTGATGTTATAGCTCTATAGTAACCATGTTATAATGATGTCAGTGATGTTATAGCTCTATGGTAACCATGTTATATAGTGATGTTATAGCTCTATAGTAACCATGTTATAATGATGTCAGTGATGTTCTAGCTCTATAGTAACCATGTTATAATGATGTCAGTGATGTTCTAGCTCTATAGTAACCGTGTTATAATGATGTCAATGATGTTCTAGCTCTATAGTAACCATGTTATAATGATGTTGGTGATGTTATAGCTCTATAGTAACCATGTTATAATGACAGTGATGTTATAGCTCTATGGTAACCATGTTATAATGATGTCAGTGATGTTGTAGCTCTATGGTAACCATGTTATAATGACAGTGATGTTATAGCTCTATGGTAACCATGACTCTTGTCTTACCATGTTGGTGGAGCCACTGTACTCATTCTTCTCATTCATGTGGCACTCCCCATCATGGGGCTGGACCAGCCCTCCCAGCTTACCGTCCAAGGCCAGGTGAGGCACATCGTCTGTGGCAAACACCAGCAGGTGGAAGGCCTCCTTCCTCCAGCCTATCCTCTCCTGCACAGAGGAAAAGAGATGGTCACATCACTGAAAGTCTTAAAGACACCTTACTTGGGTCTAAATTAGTCCCCTCCATAGTAGGCTATGTGTAAATGCAGAGGGGAGGGGATAAGTCTGTGAGATCAAAACAGATGTGAACATGCAGGCTTAATAACGAAAAAGAGGCGTGTTCCCCAACTGATCCTAGATAGTTATTGAGAAATTGTTAATGGAATTTATTTGAGATATAACTGTTCTATAAAGAGTTTGTAAAAGACCTTGGCACAACAACACAACCTCTCAGCTATACAGAGAGTAACAGTTCCAGACCCTATAAAAAAATATCACTTCACTAAGACCATCACTTTCCACCAGCTTGACAACCACTGACCCACAGATAAACAAGGAGGGTAACACAAGTGTTTTATCCAGAACAAGGCCATTGTCAACAGGAAGCAGAGGCCAACAAAAGAGTACAGAAGCAGAGAGCGCATTAGTCTCAACACAGTGATGAGTAATGGCATGACACTAAACAAACCTGACCTTTCACCAGTGTGTAGGCATATAAAGGCACCCATGTGATGCCCAACTCAGTACATTATGTGCCACAGTACACAAAAGAAAGAGATGTGAGTTGGCACACAGTCTTTTTGAACAGCATGCTAGATGCGTCCCTGTCATATTCAGCTATGCCATACTTCAAATGTGTTTTGGCTGGAGTTGTAGTTCAGCATGTGGGACATGTTACCATGCCCATTTGCTATTTACATTCCTCGAAGGGAACCCCTTGTTTTTTATTTTTTTACAGGGGAACAAAGAGGTACATATAGCTGAATATTCTTCAATTGGTCAACAATGAAAATTATTCATCATTCACAGTAAGTGAAACAAAGATATGAAAAAAGTTTTGACCAACCACCAAACTGTCCAATCCAAGGTGCTACACCCAATTACATGGTAGAGCTGGGAGGGAAGGGAGACATTCTCTACCAGTAAAAACAATTAACGCCTGTTCAGACAACAGCCCAACACTGGGATATGACTGGGCCTGTTTCTCTGTTAGTGAGTCAGTTATCTCCTTATTTAAACAGCTGCATCAGACTACAATTCCTGTTCAACCCCCTGGTCAATAGTGTTTGTGACTTGGGTAAATTAGGCGAACAGTGAAAAAAAAACTAACCGGTAACAGGAAGGAACTACCTAGACTTGTCGAATAAGAAATGCTCATTTGAGTTTTCCATTGTGTGTGCCAATGAACACTACCAGGGCCTAAATCCATCATATCTGTCTGACTGACAGCTCACAGGGAAAAAACTAAAAGGACTTAACTTACAGCAGACCTAGTCCTGATTGGTTAGGGTTAAGGTTAGGGTTATAGGTTGACATGCCAGTCAGTCACGTCCCTTTAGTCGCACCGTGGCCTCATCTCACCTTACAGACGGCAGCCTGCAGGATGGCATCGAAGCCTCCCTCCGGAGCGTCCCTGTTGCGAGACACCATCTGTTTCTGTACTTCCTCGTTGAAGCGATCCACTTTGTCAGTCAAGGAGAGGAGGTGGCGGAACCCGAAGGAGGGGACACAGCTGGGGAACAGTTTGTATCTGTGGAGAGAGAAAGTTTTAAATAAAATGTTTAACTACATAGAGGATGCTATGCATGTAACCGACCTGGCATTGTTTTTCTGCGTTCGATTGAGCTTGTCTGTCCCAAATGGAACCAATTAAATGGTCCCAAAAGTGCCAACCCTGCCCATCTGGCACATCCACACAGGCTCTCCTTCAGGCAAACTATTTGAAATACTGTTTCAACCTAGGTCTGTTGGCTACATTGAGGATGTGTACGTAATGTAAATAAAACAGTTTCCCCAAGAGGAAGACCTCGGGGACATTCTAACACACCCTTCATCCTGGAGGAAACACAGATCCTGAATTTGAGTCATTTGTATAGATTGTTTTTGCAAGGGGGAGAGGGCAGGGCTGTGTTAAGGACGAGAGGCCCAGATGTTATGATCTGTCCTCTGCGCCTTTAATGTTTTCCAGCAGTACTGGCTCTTTGACTGCGACACACACAGTCCACACGCAGGACCCAGGGAATAACCTAACTGGGAAGTGATGTGTGATGTCAGTAAGTTAGTGCAGCATTAATCTCACCTCGGGGAAAATGTGGTGGGTGTGTGTGATGTCTGGTCCCTTTCAGCATGCCATCATCATCCACAACAAGCCTCAGCATCACTAACCTTACAGTGCACTTGCACAGCAAAAACCACAGTCACAACATGGACCCAAAATTAAACTGCAATCCTCCTTTTTGATTCTCAATCCTACACCCAAACCCATGACCATGCTACTGTAAGTCTTTCTGAGTCCTCACCCATTGCAGGGGTTGTCCTGGTACTTGCGGGCCGTGTAGGAGAAGGGGGACATGTTCTTGTCGACAAAGGATCCGAAGCCCAGTCTGAAGTTGCTGGTGAGTTTCCTCATCTCATCGGCCAGTTTGGTGCCCAGGTTCCTGATGGTGTCCAGGTCATCCTTCATGGACAGAGACAGGTCCATCAGGTAGTACAGGTCCACTGGGTAGTCCTCCACTTGACGCACCTGCACTTTGAATGATGTCTGGTCACCTTGTGGGAGGGGATATGGATAACGTGTCATTGCTTTAGTAGGCTGACAAATCAATCAGCACACAAATTGTTCTGCTAGGTTTTTTTTTAACGTTTTTTTTTTTCTCGTAGAGCTCAGGACTCTCCAAATCCTTAGGTTCAAACTCTGTTGCCTTGGCAGCACATTGTGATCTGAGATGGTGAACTAGGCTTACCATATATTGCATGTAAAGTAGGTAACTTCTACTGTTTTCATGCCATACATGAAACAAACCAACTGGACTACTAGGCTAGGACAGGAGGATTACCTGGTCGGAGACTGAGGGAGATCTTCTGGGGCATGATCTGGATGACATCATACTGGGTAGGCCCGGAGCCTTTGGAGCTGAGGGGTTCGCTCTTCATTACTGTGGTGCTGCTACTGGGACTCTCCATATGATGGGCTTCACAGCCCCTCTTCTGCAGGTTCTGACGCAGGTCACACCGCGACATCAGGGTCCTCGCACTGCCAAACTTCTGACGGAAGAACAAAACAAATAGCGCCTGTAATCCCGTGTAGAGTTAGCAGACTGGTCTGACTCAGACCTGGCTTCTGTTGAGTATGGTAAGGGGAAATAGAGGGGGGGGGGATCTTATATCTTATTCTTTTAGTTCTAGGTCCTCTATAACAGGAGGTATGTAGACACTCCACTATAAAACAGAGATCAACAATGGTTCCAGAACTGCACTGGTACACTGACATGTTTTGGCTCTTTGAAACAACATGCCATCATCACTCCTGAGTATATAGAATATTACACAACCATATGAGAGTCCTCACCTCACGCACACTCAGCCAGCTATTGGGTTCAGTATGCCACATTTAGAAATGTAGTGTGAGGATTACTACTGTCACCACATGGTGCATCATAAACCCAACAAGTTGGAGGAATGTGGCATTTGCCCTACCTCTTGCGCACACCAGGCACAGCTTGGATGGATAATGAGGCATTCTTCACAAGACATAGCGCTGCCACTCATACACACATTCAGACCTGAAAGTAGAAAAAGTCAAAGTTACCAACATTGTTCCAGAGATTCTATTTGATCATTCATGACATTTGATTACTAGCCAATGAAACTCAGGACATATGTATTAAAGTCACAGTCTAATAAACGATGTAATACAACACATTACATTCAGTTTGATTCGTGCTAAAGCGCGCAGGTAGGATATGGCAAATTACAATTTAGTCTTGAATTATTTCTTACGCGTCAGAGTGAAACATAGACCTTTGAAGCGATTAAATAACTATAACTGATGACCTCCGTTTAGAAATAACCTACATAATTCAAATAAATATGATTTGGTTTCTATTTAACGTGCCATACTAATAAAGGCATTTTAATTAAGTATATTAATAGTGCCTTGGTCCTCCTTTCTTTTTGATGAACAATTTACCCCTTTTAACAAAGAGCACCTTCTGTCTACCAACATGTACTATTGTGTACCTTAGTAGCGCCTCCGTTCCTCCTCTTTCTACTAAATATGATTTATAATTCAATGCAACATGACAATACTCTCAAACATTTCAAAGAGAAAGACTGAACACTAAATAACGTTACCCTTTTGTGGTTTTCTAGTGTATATGGCAACATTGTTGCAGGATATTCGCGGCTACTGTAACAACTGACCAGATGTTAATACACGTATCGTGCGATTGCCTTCTAAAACGAAAACTAGTCAGCACTTTCCCGTGGAATACTGCCATTATAGACCATTACAAGACAAGTTTCGCGAAAACTGGGTATCAAAACATTTAAGAAAAACGTTCTTACCTTGTGCAACATTGTGAATAAATATTTCCAGAATCATGCAGCCAAGAGCTGTACGGTACAACAACTGCCACGGGTTCCACATAATTTCCTCGTATTGGAAAGTTATTCAAAAGTCTCGTTTCGATAAGTTTTCTGGAATGTTTGTGGCACTAAAGTCTACAGTCGAACCTTTCGATAGATCCACGTTCTGTCCTCTCCGTCGGTGCAGAGTAGTGAACAAGTCTTTGTCACATTTAAACTCCAGCAAAGCGAATTGGCCCGATAATGTTACGCGGCCTCTAAACAAACATTGCAATTCATTGTCCCTCAGAAGTATTCCACATAACAGAAACAAACCAATATTTTTTAAATACTGGGTTCAGAGTCAAGAGCTGTGATTTTTGCAAATAGTTATGCAGAGCCAGCCTATCATGTTGTCCGTAGTTCACCCATAGCCGACATCCCTTGGTTCTTGTTTTCCAATACTTTCCCATCCGTTATAACCCCTTATTTGGTGTGTAACAATTCCCTTGATAAAATTAAATGTAGGTACAAGTTTGTCCTAAATGTAGAATAGAATTCCAGCTCACGAGAATAGTTTACCTCTACCCAACAAGTTTGTTCTTCAGTCCCCTGCGGTGTTCAACGCTTTGCCAGTTGGAGACTCCGCCCACTTGCCGCTGGTGGGTTGAGTCTCCGCACATTTCCAAATGGGGGGGTATCTGTTAACCCCTTTCTTTGTTTACCATTCCACACCAGCTCGCGTTGTCTATCTCCACCAGACTCGCTCAGGACACAGGTTGAAATATCAAAACGAACTCTGAACCAGCTATATTATTTTTGGACAGGTCGAAACATTCATGGACATTTAGCCAGCTAGTTTGCTGTTGCTAGATAATTTGTCCTTGAATATAAAAATGGTGTTGTCATTTGACCTAAAATGTAAAAAGTATTTTTTTGGAATTCTCTACTCCTACAATTAATCCACAACAATTAATCCACACCTAGTCAGTTTCTAGTAACCCCTCGTAGTTGTCCACTTCTTCTGTGGATTTTATATGGCGGTTGGCAACCAACTTTAAGATGCTTTACTGCAACCAACTGGACTGGAATGTGAACCTCAATCATCTTTCAATCACCCACATTGGTATATGGTCATAAAAAACAACGAGGGGATGGGTAACGCAGGCCTGACAGTGCTTCAGGTGTCTCAAATAGAACCAAGTTCTATTTTAGCGCCTGGCTATGCAGATGCTCGTTGACATGCGAGAGCAGTTAGGATTACATTTTTTAATAAAAGCCCATTTATGCTCGATCTGAAAATGTGGTTGGAGGTTCCGTATGGAAGGTGTAATGCAATTGCATAGCCTCCAGAGGCATGCAGAGGCCAAATTCAGCTCCGTACCGCATCGCCTCCCAAATTCGTGACAATGCGGAGGGCTCCCTATACAGTGGCCTCCATCATTCTTAGATGGAAGTAGATTAGAACCACCAAGACTCTTCCTAGACCTGGTTGGCCGGCCAAACTGAACAATCGAGGGAGAAGGGCCTTGGTCAGGTAGGTGACCAAGAACCCGATGGTCACTGACAGAGCTCCTGAGTTCCTCTGTGGAGATGGGAGAATCTTCCAGAAGGACAACCATCTCTGCAGCCTCTCCACCAACCAGGCCTTTGTGGCGGAAGGAAGCCACTCCTCAGTAAAATGCACTTGACAGCCTGCTTGGAGTTTGCCAAAAGGCACCTAAAGACTCAGACCATGAGAAACAAGATTCTCTGGTTTGACGAAACCAAGATAGAACTCTTTGGCCTGAATGCCAAGCGTCATATCTGGAGGAAATCTGGCATGATCCCTACAGTGAAGCATGATGGTGGCAGAATCCTGCTGTGGGGATATTTTTCATCGGCAGGGACTGGGAGACCAGTAAGGATCAAGGAAAAGATGAACTGAGTAAAGTACAGAGAGATCATTGATGAAAACCTGATCCAGAGCGCTCAGGGCCTCAGATTGGGGCAAAGGTTCACCTTCCAATAGGACAACGACACTAAGCACACAGCCAAGACAACGCAGGAGTGGCTTTGGGACAAGTCTCTGAATGTCCTTGAGTGGCCCACTCAGAGCCTGGACTTGAACCTGATCAAACATCTCTGGAGAGACCTGAAAATAGCTGTGTAGCAATGCTCCCCATCCAACCTGACAGAGCTTGAGAGGATCTGCAGAGAAGAATGGAAGAAACTCCCCAAATACAGGCGTGTCAAGCTTGTAGCATCATACCCAAGAAGACTCTAGGCTGTAATCGCTGCCAAAGATGCTTCAACAAAGTACTGAGTAAAGGGTCTGAATACTTATGTAAAGACCCACATTTGTGACAATGCTGAAGGCTCCGTATACCATGCATTCAGAAGTATTCACATCCCTTGACTTTCTCATTTTGTTATGTCACAGTCCTTATTCTAAAATATATATTTTTAATTCTAAAACCTTGTTTTTGCTTTGTCATTATGGGGTATTGTGTGTAGATTGATGAGGGGAAAAAAACCATTTAATACATTTTAGCATAAGGCTGTAAAGTAACAAAATGTGGAAAAAGTCAAGGGGTCTGAATACTTTTAGAATGCAATATGTAAGAGCCAATTTATGCTTGATCTGACAATGTGGTTGGAGCCACCATATGGATGGTGTGACGCAATTGCGAAGCCTCCGGAGGCACGCATCACCGCATCGTCATGCACTTCTCAAATTTTGTAACATTGCGGAGGGCTCCGTATAGCTCTGAAAAGACTTGATTGATGGTAGGTGAGGGCAGGAGGTCCTGTATAAACACAAACTCACTTCCTTGACAACTTCCACGCTGCTCCGTGAAACGTAAGAAGTATAAATGCCCTGCAGAGGCCGATTCACTGTAAATATTGCATGGCCAATGCAGACACAGATTGACCATGCAGGGCCTTTAATATGTATGTGTAAAATTATTTTGCATGGCTGGTGCACACAACGCAGTCGGTGTGATCAGCGTGTAACATACCTGTCAAACTCATTCCACAGAGGGCCGGGTGTCTCTGGGTTTTCGCTCATCCCTCGTACTTTATTGATTAATTAAGGTCACTAATTAGTAAGGAACTCCCCTCACCTGGTTGTCTAGGTTTTAAATTAAAGGAAAAACCAAAAACCAGCAGCCTCTTGGCCCTCCATGGAATGAGTTTGACAACCCTGCTTTAACACGTTGCATTGAAACCTTGGTAGCTGACACACAAATCCATGATATTGACCTACAAAAGTCAACAAAGAATAGGCAGTATGCTACTGTAACAGCAGTAAGGTCACCATACATTTGACATTTAGGGCTGTGACTGCCATTTGAGGAAATAGGCTTATTGAGGATATTGAATTAGGCTCTTGGCCCAGTCTATTGATGGTATAAAGTGAGAATTAAGCTATACAGTATAATGTCTTCCACAAAAACTGTCTCTGCTTAGTCAATATATAACCTAATTGCCTTATTGAGCACAGTCAGCAGTCATGTGATGTGATCTCTGTTAAGTGATATGATAGAGCGTGTGTACAGTGAATCTTCATTATCCAGGGAGCACATGTAATCAGCACCCCTTTTACATATGCATTGATACCCCAACGGTTCACACCTCACTAGAATGGCTCAGTCGAATATTTCGTCAAGTATTCGGTGATCAACAAAAACCAAAAACCAGGAAGCTTGCGCCACCTGTTGGCCATAGACAGAGACGTGCGAGAACATACACGATGATGAGAGATGTGCAGGGATGAAAGTAAGGCATACTGGTAAAACAGCCTATCATAATAAATAAAACAAAATGTCAAGAGAACTGTAGGCTATTACACCATTATTAATCATTGCTGCATGTCAGAGGAGTGAAAAATGAGGGAATGGACTTGAAAACAGGTGGTATAGCCTGCGTACCATAGTAAACTAAACATAGTGGATGAGTTGGTTACCTCATTCAAATGAATCAAAATTGACAAAAAATATAGTAGCCTGTGTTAAACAACAAAGGACATGCTTATCGTGTCAGCAGGTCAGAGGTCATGTCTACGATGGTCTTGAGGGGCAGGCTGCTGAGGAACCCCTACTACTTCTGCCCTCAGCTCCAGCAGTGCGTCTATGATCCTCTGCTTCCCCGCCTCGGGGTGGCGCTCTGACAGCGCGGCCATCAGCGTATTGAAGCTGCCCATGGTTGTCCTCTTTTGGAGGCTGAGCTGCAGGGGCTGGAGAGAGAAATGCCAGATGAGAACAGAAATCAAAGACATGGGAGAGAGACAAGGATTGTGGGCAAATCAATTTGGGAGCAATCCACGTATTGCAACATATTGAAAACAATTCATATTTATATCTACAATCCCTGATTACAAACCAAAACAATAACAAAACTGTAGAGAAACATTATACCATTGGTAGGAAGATTCCTGTCCCCCTAACCTTCAGTCAAGTGGTAGTCTAGGTGTTGTCTTGTAGTCTAGGTGTTGTCTATATATAAATACATTTGATTTGATTTGATTTGTAGTCTTGGGGGCCTGGGGCGTCTCCAGATAGCCCTGTCTTTGTGCTGACTGTGGGACCTGACTGCTGCTGTTGGGTTTGCCCCCTGGTCCTGACTCTGACCCTGGGTCCCAGTGTTGCTGGGTCAGTGGATGTGAACGACATGCACAGTTTGTCCCGGCATACTGTACCCATCCATCTCACGCACTGCACTCTCAGCCACCTTTGGACCACTCATGGTCACTTTGGCAACTCTACAGGAACAGAGAACGTAGGTGAAAACATTGACATGTAGTCCATTCGTTCATGTGGAGGGTTAAAGCCCTTGTGAATACAAAAGTCTTTCTGCTATTGATCTAGTTGTAATTATGTTGAAATCTTTGTGTCACAACAGTTATGTAGTTTCAGTCTACACTGAGGTTGTTGCTCACTTCAGATGCCTGATAGTTCTCAAACCAGAGCATTACTTCTCCCTGTAAAATCGGACAGACAGTGAACTTTTATTAGGATCTGCTGCTCTCTGGTGGCCACATTACTCACACTTTCCCAATTCCATTCTTTACTTGATTCCTCACATCCTATCTCCTTTCTTCCTTTCAAACAGAATTGGAGAAGAAAGCCAAAGGGGAGGGACCTTGGACCTTATCCAAAACAGTCTCAAGGAATTGAGAAAAGATTAATTGAGTAAGAGACATCGTCTCATACTGAGGCTTACCTCCGTTACATCACATGGTAGGCATAGGAAGGAGCTCTGATCCTTCCCCTTTTCCCTAATGTCTCCCAAAGGAAAATATCAATTCATGTTTAAACACTTCTTATGAACGTGTTGTGTTTGTGTTATGAATGTGTTATGAAGTCCTTATGTACCTACAGATAGGTAGTGTTACCAAAACTTCAAATTCAGCTATATTCAGTCAAATACTGAACTACGACCCAATCCCAAACGATGCACTTTGAAACACTTGAAACTCAAACATCTGTGTATGGAAAATCTTCTGTCCATCATGCAGCTTTTTCCACTACCCAAATACTTGCCATTTTCACCCTCCTCCACGACCAGAGCCAGACCTCCTTCCTTCAGTGCCCCACCTTCAGGCCCACGGTCCTCCGCTGCCTTGTACCATGCCTCGCTGGAGTTGTGGTCTTTGGTTCCACCTGTTGAATGGGAGAGTTAGTAAATCCAGGTGGATCTGAACCAGCTCTGAGAACACTGTGGAACACCATAGTGCAAAGCATTGCATGTTTATTCATTCAACATGTCCATGGATGAATGAGTGAATAGGTCTCGTTACCTGCCCCCCCGGTTGGCCACAGGCTGCTTTGGGAGGAGGATGACTGCCTTCCCAGACCTGCTTTCCTCAGTCTCCAGGTGGACCACTGGACCTTTCCCCCTATAGGACCCTCCTGTCCCAAGAACCGATGAAAGAGACTGGGACACCAGTCTGTTTAACTCTCCCTCGTCTTCACCACCTATACTGACGTCCTCTACGCGAATATCCCCTACCTGCAACTACTGGGATCTCCTATCTGAGGCACTGGAGGATAGAAAGAATAACATTTCAACAACAGCCAACTCGATTCATTTATTTATTTATTTATTCATCCATTCATTTTTTTATTCATTAATATACCTACCCAGACAGAGCATTTCCCAAAGACTCGTCTATTATCTGACTGCATAGTACAACCCTAAATGTACTGAGAGGAAGGAGGGGTACCAGAGGATGCTCAACTGTAGGGTGGATGTAGATGGTCCCCGAGGTGATCCTCTGGGAGTCGACAGACAGCGGTCTGAGCTGGTCGAGGGGTACCCGACAGGACCTATCTCATCTCTCTGTCGTCCACCTTCAGGACCTGAGGCACCTTCTGGTGGAGTCTGGTGTGCACTGAGACTGATCCATCTTGGTTTCGCCTAGTGGGGGTGTCTCGTTTGAATCAGGTGTCCCCTCATTTACTTGCTTTATACATGAGAACAATCCCATCCTAATCCATAACATTGTGATAGTTAACATTGTTATTTGCTGTCTCGTACCTCGAGGCCTCCTCCTCATTAGCTAGGATCCCGGGGCAGTTGTCGTAAATCCTATCACAGTACTCGCTGCAGTCTCCTGTGCAGGAAGACACTATACTGCCCAGTGCTTCCCTTGGTGACCACGAGTGACAGTGAGTCGTCACAGTCCGGCTCCGCTGACTGGCTGGTGTTGATGCTGGTGTTGGTGGTGTTGTTACACAGTGGTGCAACTTTCACTGGGGATGGGTCCCCCCCCAGGTTTTATCAATGGAATGTGATACAAACGAGGCACTGGTGTGCTTTAGGACCATGCGTACTCCTCAGAGAGGTCGGGTAGGCTGTTTGTAATGTTTATCTGACATACATTTTTATAATAATAATAATAATGTCTCCCCACTTCTAAAACCAAAGTTGCACCCCTGTTGTTACACTCAGTGCGGTCCATCCTAGTGCTGTTGAAACTAAAGTTCTCTGGAGGAGTCTCCTGGTCCAACATGGGGAATTCTGCCGTCTGGTCGTGCATGGACATGGAGATGACCATGGACTCATATTGGTCATGGATGGCAGACAGGCTCTGCATCTCCAGTTCCATATCCAGAGAGAAGCTAGCCTGGGCTGACGGGTCCTTACACACCATCAAACTACTGCTGTTGCCATCCTGCCACCCTCCTTCCTCCCACAGCTGAGACAGCAGCTGGACCTAGGTGCAGTGCCCGTCCTGTCGGCCTGGAGAATCCTCTGTGGCTCCAATATGGCCGCCACTGGTATCACCACAGGCTGACTGGAAGCTGTCCTGTAGGCTGACTAGACAGCCCACTGCTGGGGTAGTGAAGGGCTGCTGAGGCTGACAGGCCCTGAACTGCAGCACTGTTCCTGCTGCCACCTGGTGGTAGACTGTCTGGACTCCTCCGTGCCCTGAACAGATTTAGATCTTCTTTCATGTTGTTGGGAAGAGGAACAAAATAATATGGTTGTATCAAAATAAAGAAACAAGGAAGCTGAAGCAAAACAACTTTGATGCTGTTGTGATGAAATTAATGTCCCTTCGTGGGATTAATAAAGTCCTCCTCCTACTCCTACTACTAGTACTACTACCGCTACTACAACTACTACTACTGCAACAACTACTACTTCTACTACTACTTTTACTGCTACCAGACCTACTACTGTCTACTACTACTACTACTACTACTACTACTACTACTACTGTCTACTACTACAACTACTACTGTCTACTACTATTACTACTACTACTACTACTACTACCAGTATTACTACTACTGCTACTACTACAACTACTACTGTCTACTGCTACTACTACTACTTCTACTACTACTTCTACTGCTACTACTGTCTACGACTGTCTACTACTACCACTACTACTACTACTACAACTACTACTACTGCTACTACAACTACTACTTCTACTTCTACTACTAATGTACTACTACTACTACTACTTCTACTACTACTACCATCTACTACTACTACTAGCACTACTACTACTTCTACTACTACGGTCTATTACTACTACTAGTACTACTACTGTCTATTACTACTACTACTATTTCTACCGCTACTACTACTATTACTACTTCTACTACTACTGTCTACTACTACTACTACTACTACTACTTCTACTGCTACTACTACTACTACTTCTACTACAACTACTACTACTACTACTACTACTACTACTACTACTACTACTACTGCTGCTACTACAACTACCACTACTATTACTACTGCTACTACTACCACTACTATGACAACTACTCCTACTACGGTCTATTACTACTGCTACTACTGTATATTATTACTACTACTACCGCTACTACTACTACCGCTACTGCTACTACCACTACTTCTTCTTCTACTACTATTACTACTACTACTACTGCTACCGCTACTACTACTACCGCTACTACTACTACCGCTACTACTACTAACGCTACTACTACTACCGCTACTACTACTACCGCTACTACTACTGCTACTACTACCGCTACTACTACTACTACTACTACTGTCTACGACTACTGTCTACTACTACTACTCCGGCTCCTCCTCCTCCTACTGTCTACTCCTCTTCCTCTTCGTCCTCCCCCTCCTCCCCCCCTCTCCTCCTCCTCCTCTCCCTCCTCCTCCACCTCCTCCTCCCCTCCTCCTCCTCCCCTCCTCCTACAACTACTCCTCCTCCCCTCCTCCTCTGCCTCATCTCCCTCCTACTCCACCTCCTCCTCCCCTCTTCCTCCTACTACTCATCCTCTCCCTCCTACTCTACTTCCTCCTCCCCTCTTCCTCCTCCTACTCCTACACCTCCCCCTCTTACTCCTCCCCCTCCTCCTACTACTACTCCTCCCCTCTTCCTCCTACTCCTCACCCTCCTCCTATTACTACTCCCCCCCTGTTATAAAATTATAAGAAAATGATTAATTGAGTAAAATATACAGAGTAACGTGAGTATGGTATGTAGGCTATTCTTCCTTAAGGATAATTAAACCTGGGTTAAAACAGAAAATAGTTCAAAGTCAAGCAGAGCCATAACTCAAGCAGAGCCATTACGTTTCACATAAACCAGTTGTCTGGCTACTTCCAGAGCAGGATGCCTCTGCAGAAGCTGATGGAATACTCCTTCCTCTGTGGAGAAGAAAGTTGAGGGGAAGGACAGCTAATCCGTTGCTCAGTTTTACTGAGTCTATAGTAAGTAGGCTATGTCAATATAATTAATATTTTACAGTCATTTGGTATCACTGGGTAGGGATTCTATACAACTGTTTAGAATATAATGACACAAATGGGAGCTTTCGTGCTTGTGTTTCTCTGTCATACATTTGGAATACATTTCCTGGTCCCCTGCTGTACTTTGTATAAACTTCCTGTCTTCTACAGGCAGGGATAAGTACCAACCCAGCAGCTTGGGGTCAGCTCCTGGAAACGGGTGACATTCACCAGGTCAAACACAGACCTGTAACGTACGGAGTTAGGCCTACGTTGCATCCCAATTCTCCAAACTTCTCCCAAAATGTGCACTTGAACACTCCCTTCTTAGATTTAAAAGGATGGAATGGTGAAGCTGGACAGAGTTTCCACCATTGTTAAATCCATGACAGGGAGTTTGTAAGTGCACACTTCTGGAGAAGGGTGGAGAAATGGGACGTACAAACAGACTATTTCATCATTCTCTAATTATAGTATAGAGAAAGTGCTGGGACTGATAGACATGGTCTATACCTGTTGAGAAGGAATTTCCAGCCGTCTTCTATCGACAAAGACAGAGGGGCTGTATTGAAGGAACTTAATGCATGTCATGTACCAAAGCAATGAGAGGGAGACTACATACTCTAAATGGACATAATATTATTTATTTTGTATTAAAATGGCCTAGCTCAAGTTAAAAAGTGAACATGCATTCCATTGGTTATGAGATTTGTGTTGTAAGAGGAAGCATCCTTCTTGTGCTTATTACTTTGAATAGTGTGTTTTGAACATTTTGAACATCCGATTCCCGTTGATTTACCAGCCAAGTTGTTCATTGCATTTTGAAACCCATGTTGGTTATAAGGCACAATATGCATCTGGATCACCCCTGATGCATAGGGGATCTGTGACATAGGCCTAACTGCAGTGGTATAGTTGGGGGATATACTCCGTATACCCATTTATTTTTCAGTGGGCATTGCATATACTCAATTCTTAATCCCCACTGATATGTATCAAAGTAGTGTCGTGGAGGTATATGCCATATCAATTAATAGGGCTGATTGGAACGTTTAGCTCAAAAGGTTGCTAAACTCTTATTTATTGACATTTTAGTCACACCAATGTACACACGGCAGTAGGTCTATGTGTGATGATCCCAAAATTGTATTTGCGGGAAAACACCGTTCTAAAATGAGCACCACACATGCACGGGGGTTTCATAGACAGAGATGTAATTATACTTAGAAAGAGAGGGGATTTAAAGATGCAACAACTATTACGGTTTTCTAATATTATTAGGATAATGCCTTTGGGTGCCAGACAATAAGAAAAGTTGAAAGAAAACCAATAGAACAGGAGAACACATGAGTAAGTCCTTGTAAAAATAATTGCCTCCACGTTTCTATGGTGGGATTTTGGCTATAGGCTACTTTGAAGCAAGGTAAGACATGCCTCATAACAGGAAGTAAAACGTCTAGGTTTCAAACAATTAAGGAACAGGAGAAATATAGCGATGCTAATGATAGGTCTAACTGTCTTCTGGTAGATGGAATGGCTTATTAAATGTTAAACAACCCATTAAACGTTAACCAGCTACAAAATAGTCTATGCCTACCTGTCAGAACGATACCGTGGTTATTTGCGTCAATCCAGTGGCCATTTATTTTGCATACGCCATCTCATGCGTACGCTACAGAAATACAGCTAATCAAGAGCTAGGTGCCTGCACACTTGAATTAAAGGGTAACTACTTTTAAAAAATAAGAATTATTTGATTTTTCCCAGACCTCAAGTGGTCTCCTGATGTGGTTTAACTCATGTGTAGTCTTTAACATTCTGTAAACTGCCTTGTCCTAAGGGTAAAAAATTACCCGCCTTCACTAAACCCCTAAAATAAAGCAGCTTGATTGAATTTTAACACCCAAATCTATTTTGCGTGAAGGATCAACCTGTCATTCATCACAAACCTGCATTTTATTGAAAGGAAACAGTCTTGAACTTTTTTGGCAGCATAGTGATACATTTTTATATACTGTACAATGAGGAATTCATCTACAAAATACTAGTCTTCTCCCATTTTTTGAACCATTGCCCCCACCCACAAGGTGTATAAACAACAATAAGAAATAAGAATAAAATAAGATAATAGATACAAAACAAAAACCTGAGGAAAATAAATCAATCAACTCTAATTAGCACATGTAGGACAGTATGCAGTGTGTGTCCATGGACAGTGCAGATGAATGCAGCCTCAGGTGGATCAGGACAAGATTCAGCCCCCTGAACAGCTTTCAGAAGCGCTGCAGAGGCTGCTGTGCGTGGGAGGCGCTCCCTTCTTTGAATGTGTGGGGTTGCAAATGCCTTTCCCAGCTGTTCCAGGAACAGCCTCCTCTTGTTCCGCTTATAAGGCATGCAGGTAGGGTTGATCTTGTTCCATATCACAAAGGCAATGTATTAGACACATCAATGATGTTATGGGAGATGACCAGGGGCCAGTGGGCAGTCATCCTCCTGCAGCTGTAAGTTCCAATCACCTTGTCCAGGTTGTCCACGCCTCCTTTGTTGTGGTTGTAGTCCAGGATGATGGCTGGCTTCCTGTCCTCACGATCACTGATCTCAGCCGTTTTGTGCAGTGCGCTTTTTGGGAGGTAAGAAACTAGAGTGATGGTGGAGGTGAAGGCAAACTTTGATGAGAAGGCCTCTCTCCCCCTTGTTGCGAGTAGTAACTGTGCCAACCATGGTGATCTTCCTTTTCAGGAGCTGCTGGCTGAGTTCAATCTCAATTTCTCATTGTGTGTGTGTGTGTGTGTGTGTGTGTGTGTGTGTGTGTGTGTGTGTGTGTGTGTGTGTGTGTGTGTGTGTGTGTGTGTGTGTGTGTGCGTGCGTGCGTCTTTGTGGTTTTTCCAAAATGACCCTAAGACAATCTTTGTACCCTGGTGGTGTACAGCTTTCATGAAAATATGAACAAAGGCGATGGTTCACTTTTTCTAATTTTGGGGTCACTCTCGGAGAAGTCATCAAATTTCAAGTAAAAAAATATAATTGAGGTTTTCTCCATTTTTTCTCAAAAAAATGAAAAGCTGAAATAAATCCTTCTCTCTACTATTATTCTGACATTTCACATTCTTAAAATAAAGTGGTGATCCTAACTGACCTAAGACAGGGATTTTTTAAGAATCTGGACAGTCTGTGGTGCAACGTGGCGTTCGTGGATGGAGCGAGACATGATGTCCCAGATGTGCTCAATTGGATTCAGGTCTGGGGAACGGGCGGGCCAGTCCATAGCATCAATGCCTTCCTCTTGCAGGAACTGCTGACACACTCCATCCACATGAGGTCTGGCATTGTCTTGCATTAGGAGGAACCCAGGGCCAACCGCACCAGCATATGGTCTCACAAGGGGTTTGAGGATCTCATCTCGGTACCTAATGGCAGTCAGGCTACCTCTGGCGAGCACATGGAGGGCTGTGCGGCCCCCCAAAGAAATACCACCCCACACCATGACTGACCCACCACCAAACCGGTCATGCTGGAGGATGTTGCAGGCAGCAGAACGTTCTCCACGGCGTCTCCAGACTGTCACGTCTGTCACATGTGCTCAGAGTGAACCTGCTTTCATCTGTGAAGAGCACAGGGCGCCAGTGGCGAATTTGCCAAGCTTGGTGTTCTCTGGCAAATGTCAAACGTCCTGCACGGTGTTGGGCTGTAAGCACAACCCCCACCTGTGGACGTCGGGCCCTCATACCACCCTCATGGAGTCTGTTTCTGACCGTTTGAGCAGACACATGCACATTTGTGACCTGCTGGAGGTCATTTTGCAGGGCTCTGGCAGTGGTCCTCCTGCTCCTCCTTGCACAAAAGCGGAGGTTGCGGTCCTGCTGCTGGGTTTTTGCCCTCCTACGGCCTCCTCCACATCTCCTGATGTACTGGCCTGTCTCCTGATAGCGCCTCCATGCTCTGGACACTACGCTGACAGACACAGCAAACCTTCTTGCCACAGCTCGCATTGATGTGCCATCCTGTATAAGCTGCACTACCTGAGCCAGTTGTGTGGGGAGTAGACTCCGTCTCATGCTACCACTAGAGTGAAAGCACCGCCAGCATTCAAAAGTGACCAAAACATCAACCAGGAAGCATAGGAACTGAGAAGTGGTCTGTGGTTATCACCTGCTGAACCACTCCTTTATTGGGGGTGTCTTGCTAATTGCCTAAAATGTGAATGTAAAATGTATTGTCAATCAGTGTTGCTTCCTAAGTGGACAGTTTGATTTCACAGAAGTGTGATTGACTTGGAGTTACATTGTGTTGTTTAAGTGTTCCCTTTATTTTTTTGAGCAGTGTATATTTTTTGCTAAGAAAACTTTTTTTTGGGGGGGTGGGGGACCTTGATGTACAGTGTGCTTTTACTTTAATCGGCAAAAATATTGGTGGAAATGGTACAAGAACTAGATCTGGAACTGAACGTGCTAGTAAAGCCAGTTTAGGTTGTTTGACCGACAGGTATTTCATATTTACAGGAGGGGGAGCAGGTACCTGCCTAGTGGCAGCTATTCAGCAGCCTTGCAATCAGCGGCGGTGGAGTGGCCGTACCAGGCTGTAATGCAGTCCAACAGTATGCTCTTGATGGTGTTCCTGTAGACCACTGTGAAGGCCCTCAGAGACAGGCTGAATTTCTTCAGCCTGCTGAGGTTGAAGAGTCTGGTGTGTGTCTGTGTGTCTACTAGGTAAAGTCTGTTGTGCAATACAGGATTAAGGGCAGTGTGACAGCTCCTTGGGAGAGATCAGGATTGGGTCTAATCAGGGGTTCATGTGAAGATCAACATCTCACTCTCTCTACCTACGTATGTTCCTGTATTCTACTCACTCGTATTTAAATCCAGCTAATAGACCGCATTTCATCATTAGTTTTACTTAATGATACAAAAAATCTGCATATAACCCAAAGAAAAAACTTTGTGTTGTCCCAAACGCCAAGGCCTCAAATAGCCTATTTTAGTCTCAAAAAGAGGAATTTCCTGTTGCAATGTGACATCCACAGGAGGTTGGTGGCTCCTTAATTGGGGAGGACGGGTTCATGGTAATGGCTCGAGTGGAACACATGGAATGGTATCAAAAACATGGTTTCTATGTATTTGATGCCAATCCATTAGCGTTGTTCCAGCCATTATTATGACCCGTCCCTCCCCAGCAGCCTTCCCTCAGCAGCCTCATTACCAGTGGAGGCTGCTGAGGGGAAGACGGCTCATAATATTTTATGGAACGGAGTCAATGGAATGGCATTAAACCATGATTTTGATGTATTTGATACCATTCCTCTCCAGCCATTACCACGAGCCCGTCCTCCCCAATTAAGTTACATTGTTAAAATGTTACTATAAAACTCTTCTAAAACCAGGAACCACTCTGAGTCAGATTAGGGTGTGTCTCTTACCGCTCCTACTGCATTGAAAGCAGCAAACTGCAGTGAGTCCTGGCCCTGTGACTAAAACCTCTATATGCATTAGCTGCCTGTCCCACATCTTGTTTTTCAGAGAGAGGATCAATAAGTCACTTTGGATTTAGTCATTAGCTGTCTGTATGGTCAAATGTATGTTGATGGACCGTCCATTTAGTTTGTGCACACTGTCATAAATTGCTCTCTAAGCGTTTTTCCGACCGTCTTTTCACCACAAAGTATGACTGTATATAGGTGAGAGAAATCATGGGTGATATTTGACTCTGACTCTGCTGATTGTGATTAGTGGGCCAGTTCTATTTGGCAAACCTGAGTTCAAATAGTATTTGAAATCTTTTAAATACTGTGAGCATTTGCTCTAGCTGGCCTGTAGTGCCAGATGGGCTGGGTTTCGAGTTTTGGGGATATTCGGTTGGTGTATTAAGCCAGGCAAGCTCAATCGAGCACAGATAAAGTATTTCAAATGATTTCAAATACTATTTGAACCCAGGTCTGCTATCTGGCCTGCACTAAGATTTCCAGGGAGGATTGAAGATGGTGGGGCTGAAGGTTAAGTGGCTTTCTAAGAGTGGATGTTTCCACAGTGATGTGACATCTGATCAGACTCAATCTGATCAGTGCATCCTCAGTAAGTGGATCAAGCTCGTCAAATAGGGATCAGTGCTAAATCCTGATTGGGAGAGAGGGAGAGTGAGGGGACAGTGTGTGAGGGGGAGGGAAGACTTGCATTATTAGAAAGAGAGATTTACAGGGAAGGAAGGTACGTACATTGATAAGACTTTGGTAATCAATTTCTGAAAATAAACTAGATTCTATTTATTCACTATTGAATTTGTGGTCTTATTTTTTGAGTAGGCCTGGCCTACCACTGCAGTGATTATAGTCAACTGTCCAGTTAAAAAAACTACCCCTCACTCATCTATTTTACATACAAAAGTGCAACTGTTCTTCCCATGCAGTTCACAGAGTGCTGATGTCCAGGACCTCAGAGTATATTTTGCATACCCGTACATCTGAGACATACATTTCATGCATTTTACATGAAAACAAAAATGTTTTTCTATCTCCTATTGTTTGACCTCAAACTGGGGAATTGTTTTAGTGATGGAATTGTAAGCTGAACTAGCCTCCTTTTGTGCATCCCAAAACCTTCTTAAGAATAAATGTATTCGTAACTGCCATTTCTTCCTTAACTATAGACTTATGAAGAAAGTTGTAGGCTAGTGTAACGGTATGTAGTGTATGTTATATAGGACGTCGGTACTCTCCTTCTGAGGTGAAAATATATAATTGAAACTCGATGTCTTGACATACATAGCCTAACATCTGTGTCTAGATTTTGAAACACAAGGATGAGAACTGAGAGTGTAGCAGAGTTGATTAAATAAACATCAGTTATGACTGAGTGATGCTCCATACCTTCAGCGTAGGCAGACTCACAGTCAGCGACCCAAATGGCACCCTATGGGCCCTGGTCGATAGCAGTGCATTATATAGGGAATAGGGTGCCATTTGCAATGCAGACACAATGGGCTCTCCAGCCAACCCTAGTAGCTGTCCAGGTGCAGTTGATGTCAGGGCTGTACGAGTCCCACTGGGGCCTTTAACAGCATTGAGAAGCACTCTTCTCTCTTTTCTCTGCCAATCGATGGAGATTCAGCGAGAGAGAGAGATGAAGAAATAGTGTGTGAGAGAAAGAGAGCAGCGAGCCAGACAAGTGATGGAGGGCCTACCCATCTCTGGCCCTGATACACTTTGAACTTTTAGAGAGCACTGGAATACTGAAGAATAAAGAGCTGGACAGGTTCAGAGGGCCTCCATCAACAGTCAGTAGCTAGTGAACATATAGGCAAATGGATAAGATTCCACCAACCGCACCATTGAATGCACAGTGGTGGTGGAGGGAGCGTATCAATAGAATAAAACTTCAAAAGGATATGTAGATCTAGTTTAAAACGTAATCTCCCTTCTGAACTATTCCTTACTGAAGTAGACCAGCTGTAGTTTGTGATTGGTCTCTGTTGAAAAGGTAGTATTAGTAACAGAACCACGATCTGTAAATCACTCCTTTGTCCTTAACAGCTCTATGTAATCCTAGTGAGTTTTTACACTCGACTGGGGAAAGCATGAATCTTTCATTCATAGAAATATTTAATATACAGGTTGCATTCTTGTTATGTATTGGCAGGTTGACTTGTTTACTGCGTCATTTTATTAAAATATGCCATGAATATGCTAGTACTGTCTTTAAAAAGATGGTATTTTCAAGACTACTGTATTGTAAACCAACTCATGAAAATGCATTTAGCTGAACAGCAGCTAATGTTTGTCCTTGTACAGACTCAGCTAATGTTTGTCCTTGTACAGACTCAGCTAATGTTTGTCCTCGAACAGACTCAGCTAATGTTTGTCCTCGTACAGACTCAGCTAATGTTTGTCCTTGTACAGACTCAGCTAATGTTTGTCCTCGTACAGACTCAGCTAATGTTTGTCCTTGTACAGACTCAGCTAATGTTTGTCCATGTACAGACTCAGCTAATGTTTGTCCATGTACCGACTCAGCTAATGTTTGTCCATGTACAGACTCAGCTAATGTTTGTCCTTGTACAGACTCAGATAATGTTTGTCCTTGTACAGACTCAGGGAACATTAAACTCCTACGCAGAGTTAAAACTAGCCTGCTTGAAGAATAATCGAAGTTTCAAGAATCCTTTGGACATGTCATCCTAGCCTAAAAAAAAAGAGCCAAACAAACTCACTGCTTTCATTAATTTTACTGCAAGAGGTCTTTATCTCTGTGGGTGAATGTGTGTGTCACCACTGTGCAGACATAAAAACACAAATCAAACATAAACAAGGACATGTACAGGTAGAAAAGGTGTAATTCATGAGAGCACGATGATCAGTGATTCATCTGTACATTGTAACAATTGCCACTGATTTCCAGGGAGTCCTGCCATATTAGTCAGTATTGCTAAACCATTTGCAATAGGAGAGTAGACAGTAATCTTTAACAAAGGAAATATCAAAACTGGAGAAGGAAAAAACAGGGGAAAAAGGTGACTTGTAATTAGCAAAGCCAAGCACTTCAGTGCAGAACATCAGTTTAGTCCCAAATGGCACCCTATTTCCTATATAGTGCACTATTTTTGACCAGGGTACTGGATAAAAGTAGTGCACTATAGGGAATAGGGTGCCATTTGGTAACGCAGCCTGTGTGAGGATGAGGAGGAGCAGGAACAGGGAACGACAAAACAGATCAGTCCACCGGAAGTGAAGCAGAAAGAAGAGTTTATTGTACCCAGTACAGATCATTATAAACGTTGCAGTGTAAAGGTACACATTGTGAAGAGGGAGAGAAGGTGAAGCCTATACAAGTTCAGACAACCCTTGGTCAGGTCAGGGTAGAGACTAGAGGTGGATACTTACATCTCTTAACTGTCTGAATTGGCACCCTATTCATTATATATAGTGCACTACTTTTGACCAGGGCCCATAGGGCTCTTTTCAAAAGGTAGTTCACTATATAGGAAATAGGGTGCCATTTGGGATCCCTCCCCCCTTAAATATAAATAGGCAAGTCCGTGAAGAACAAATTCTTATTTACAATGACGGCCCACCCCAGCCAACGCTGGGCCAATTGTGCGCCGCCCTATGAGACTCCCAATCACGGCCAGATGTGATACTACCTGGATTCAAACCAGGGACTGTAGTGACACGCCTTGCACTGAGATGCAGTGCCTTAGACCACTGCACCACACTGAATGGAACCCAAGTCACACTACTTCTTTATAACTAATACTATTTTCTCGCTCTTCATCCTACCATTTCACTCACCAATAACGGCCTCTAAAAAGAAAACTATCTGCAGTAATAATCACAGGGATACATGAGTTATAGGCACAACTATACAGGCTTATACAATAGAATCAAATGCAGCCTTAGCAAAAATATAGATTTATAGAAGGTTGTCTTTTTCCCCCCCATTTAAGAAACAAACAAAATGCAGAGAACTTTCACAATTTGTCTTCTTTGTCCAGAGTAAAGCCATATGTTAGTAGACAGTTTGTTTGAATACACTGTCATGCAAAGAGAAGCAGAGGTCTCTTGTTGACAACCTGCAATTGGTAGAAAGAGGACTCCAGGGAAAGGTGTATAATTCCACACCTTCGCATGCAATGTCCTGAAAGATGCCATCCTGGTGCATTTAAGAATCTAGTACACTCACTGCCGCGGAAACATCAAGCACCCAATAAAATGGAAAAAAAAAGTTATAACCTTATGTTTTTAAAAATTCTAAATCTCTGGGAAAAATAGACAGCTTTGTCCCTTTTTGGAAAATGAAAGATTCCTGCAGGGGATTTATTGTTTGAGGTGGAACGCTGATTAGTTACAACCTTTAGGAAATATAAGTAGTTTATGAAAAAAAATCAATATTGTGGAGTGTCAGTAGAAATGAGAATGGACAACAAGACAGAGTCTGCATCCTAAATGACTATTCAGCGCACTACTTTTGACCAGAGCCACATGGGTTTTGTAAAGGAGTACATAGGGTCATTCCAGACTCAGCGACAGTACGCCGAGCTAGTCTGGCTACTCACTGGTAACCTCAGCTAGCCCAGCACAAACATTCATTACACTGGAGAAATACACAGCTGGGGCAGCATTAAAAACAAAAACGTAGGTCACTGGTCTGAGAAATCCATCCATGGAAACCATAGAATATCCTATTGGGATGGAGTACTACAGATCTAAATCCTTAACCAATCGTAGACTAGACCGCATTCTTTTCTATACCAAGTCTACAGAAACCAACAGGTATGTAGGTTTCTTTAGAAATATTCAAATGATTTCTTTTTGAAAATCAAAGCCCTTGCTTACACAGATCTTATTGTTACTATGTGGCAGAAAAATACATTTATTGGGGACCAAAAAGGCAACTAGAGGAATAGTGCTTTATTTATAGATACTTTTGTCAGAATTAACTTTTAATATAATTATTTTAGAAAAAGCAGATTGTCCAAAATCAGAACTGTTACAATTCTTGCAGTCTACACAGAGATCTATCGGTCTGTCCTCCGGCATGCTGCCATAATAACACGGCCCCTGGTCCATTACTTCCTCTTTGTCTCCATAGCAATGACACCAGTTCACCTTGAGTTGAGAGTTGGCGGAGCCACTGAAGTCCATAACACCCTTACTTCCACGGTCCCCTCTCTCTTGGTACTATAGATGATGCCAAGGAACGTGGTTGGTGCAGGTTTCTCCTCAGTCGTTTTAGGGGGAGGGTTATGTTAATCCGTAAGTGGGCAGGATTGGAGGAGTAACTTAGCGGAGAGAGGGAGGTTTCGGGCTCAGGTTTGATCCAGTTTCTTGCTCAGCCTCAGCAGTCGGAGCTTGATCTCTGGGTTGGGTTTAGGAGCAGTGGGGGGGCAGTCAGTACCCATAGGGTAGAACTACACACTGCTCCCCAGAGTCCACCAAGTAAGGGGTGTTCTTGTAGTGGGTGAGGGGCAGGGTGTCATCATCCACCCCAACGCAGGGCAGGCTGTCTGGGTCGGCCTTCAGGTTGGGCCTCTGGTTGTCAGGGAAGGCCATGGAGAACAGGGCCTCAGGGTCACACACAAACTTGTACACGTACCTCTCGCCAGCAACCTGGAAAGGACCAATCGGAGAAGAGCAAGTTAGTTAGAGCCACAGAATATAACACTAACATGATATAATATGATAGAATTATATCCCTAACATGATATAATATGGATCTCTATGGCTGCATCACCCTCCAAGGTTGCATTCAAATAAACCAAGGAAGCATCAGGCTGTTGCTGAGGAGAAATGGGGAAGGATAGAAAGGGTGAACCTGCCTTTACCTTCTGCATGATTCCCTTCTCGTAGTAGTAGCGCAGAGAACGACTCAGCTTGTCATAGTTCATGGCTGGCCTGTTCTTCTGGATGCCCCAGCGGCGAGCCACCTGAAGAGACAAGACAGAAAACACTAAATCAGTCACAATGCCTGATTGAACATCTTACTTTTTTATTTCGATAAAAAAGGAGGGATTGAATGAGTAGACTTTTAATGGCCTGAACTACTACTAGGACCAGGGCAAGGAACTGACCTCTAAAAAGTCATTTGTAAGAGAATTTGTCAAGTTCATCAACAACAAAAAATATTTAAACATTTCCAACTAACCTCTTCTGGCTCAATGAGTTTGAACTCCATGCCCCGGCCTGTCCAGGCAATGAAGTGACCGTTGGCCGGGTCATCCAATAGGGTGACCAGAAACTGCCAGAGCTGCAGAGAGCCACGCCGCTGGTAGGGCGGGCCATCACGGTACACGGAGGGCTCCTGCTTGACCTTCCCTGTGGTTGGGGGGGAGGGGGGAGTGAGCACTGTACTCTGGGGCAGCCTGGCCATCTAGCATGTCAGGCAAATGTAATTGTCTTTTTACAGAGTTGGGAATTTTTACAGGGACCTCAATTACCACAATACTTAGGTGCCGATACAATATGCATTACGATTCAATAATGTGACTTTATTGCCATTCCACGGTCCGAACATATTCCGCACCATATGTCTGCTGCAGATGGACAAGGGAGCCATCATAAAATATTTGGACCAGTCATGGAAATAAAAGAGTTGATAATAAAATTGGCTCCGTATTTTAAAAGGAGAACAAGCTAGGAAGGAAAAATGGAGTTTTGGTGCAGGTACAGCCAACTAGCACAAAAAGGATATTAAGATAGACATTGATAGTCAAAACTAACTTTTGCATTAGTGCAAAATGTTAATCTGGCTAATCATGGGGGCCTCAAGGGGAGAAATGGGCCGTGTGGGGGTCTCAATTATAATGAACTAGCAAGTTAAAATTGCTAGTCCACCCGACAGCTAGCTACAGTGTGGTGAGACATTCCTATGAGCTGTGGACTGTGAAGGGGAGCAGGCTACTCATTTTGCACCCGCCTGCCAACTCTGCTGCTCAAAGGATACTTTCTACAGTTCCCCTCTCTAGTCAGTGATGCAACAGGCATAGTAATAATCCTGTCCTTTCAAATGCTGCCAGCAGCTGAGTAGAGACGGAGTCCCCTGTAATGCGGGTAAAGCCCCCCCCCCCCCCCTTAACCTTAACCCCCCCCCAAGGACAGGATGAACCCCATGCTGCTCAAATACCTCTCGCCTGGCCCAAGGACGGGACAAGCCTGTTCCTAATGTCAAGTATTTTCTTACCTTCAAGTCTGTCAGGAACCACGCAGGTATCATCATAGTACAGGTGAGACTCTCTGTCAAAGGAGAAACCTGTGATTGGAAGAGAGAGATTAGCTAGCCAGGGGAGGGCATGGGAACACAGCCTACATTTAGCTGTGGAGGCCAGCTACTATATCCAGCGAGACTAAACTGCTCACAAAGCAATATAGCCAGGTAGCTTCACAAGAGTGGAAAATGATGTTGTGCTAACATGAGGACAGCAGTGCTGCGGAGCGGTGTTGAAACCGTGAAAACAGGCCTCATTGATGGATGCAACATCTCAAGAGACGGCATTCTAATGTTGACTTGTACCTTGCAGCATGTCCTATTCTCCAACCACGCAGCACTTTATAACCTCTCAATAAGTCACAACTAGAGAGGCAACAGCTACCAGTAAGCCCTCGTAACATTTTTATTGCGAGAGCTTTGAGTAGGATTTCCTATGCATTTATTACAGAGGAATTAAAACTTGAAACATGCCACTGCTAAGATGGAAATGGATACTTACTTTCAAGGTTGTTTTGGTAGAAGGTCCCGGCTCTTCCAAATGTAGACTGACAGATAGGCACTTCTAACAGAGGGTCGAGACAACATATCAACAACGACCTCTAACATGAGTATATTTAGAACACTGCTCTGCTTGCACGCTAGGAAAAGGAGATTGTACATACAAGCAGTATCCATTTACAGATACGTTCCGTCTCGGTCTATATACCCATTCCCATGGTTGTTGACATGAGGATGTAGATACAAGCAGTATCCATTTACAGATACGTTCCGTCTCGGTCTATATACCCATTCCCATGGTTGTTGACATGAGGATGTAGATACAAGCAGTATCCATTTACAGATACGTTCCGTCTCGGTCTATATACCCATTCCCATGGTTGTTCAAGCAGTATATTTACCCATTCCCATGGTTGTTGACATGAGGATGTAGATACAAGCAGTATCCATTTACAGATACGTTCCGTCTCGGTCTATATACCCATTCCCATGGTTGTTGACATGAGGATGTAGATACAAGCAGTATCCATTTACAGATACGTTCCGTCTCGGTCTATATACCCATTCCCATGGTTGTTGACATGAGGATGTAGATACAAGCAGTATCCATTTACAGATACGTTCCGTCTCGGTCTATATACCCATTCCCATGGTTGTTGACATGAGGATGTAGTATCCATTTACAAGCAGTATCCATTTACATGAGGATGTAGATACAAGCAGTATCCATTTACGATACGTTCTCGGTCTATATACCCATTCCCATGGTTGTTGACATGAGGATGTAGATACAAGCAGTATCCATTTACAGATACGTTCCGTCTCGGTCTATATACCCATTCCCATGGTTGTTGACATGAGGATGTAGATACAAGCAGTATCCATTTACAGATACGTTCCGTCTCGGTCTATATACCCATTCCCATGGTTGTTGACATGAGGATGTAGATACAAGCAGTATCCATTTACAGATACGTCTATATACCCATTCCATGGTTGTTGACTACGGTCTATATACCCATTCCCATGGTTGTTGACATGAGGATGAGGTATCCATTTACAGATAGATGACATGAGGAGCAGTATCCATTTACAGATACGTTCCGTCTCGGTCTATATACCCATTCCCATGGTTGTTGACATGAGGATGTAGATACAAGCAGTATCCATTTACAGATACGTCTATATACCCATTCCGTTGACATGAGGATGTAGATACGGTATCCATTTACAGATATATACCCATTCCCATGGTTGTTGACATGAGGATGTAGATACAAGCAGTATCCATTTACAGATACGTTCCGTCTCGGTCTATATACCCATTCCCATGGTTGTTGACATGAGGATGTAGATACAAAGCAGTATCCATTTACAGATACGTATCCATTTTCCGTCTCGGTCTATATACCCATTCCCATGGTTGTTGACATGAGGATGTAGATACAAGCAGTATCCATTTACAGATACGTTCCGTCTCGGTCTATATACCCATTCCCATGGTTGTTGACATGAGGATGTAGATACAAGCAGTATCCATTTACAGATACGTTCCGTCTCGGTCTATATACCCATTCCCATGGTTGTTGACATGAGGATGTAGATACAAGCAGTATCCATTTACAGATACGTTCCGTCTCGGTCTATATACCCATTCCCATGGTTGTTGACATGAGGATGTAGATACAAGCAGTATCCATTTACAGATACAAGCGTATCCATTTACAGATCCGTCTCGGTCTATATACCCATTCCCATGGTTGTTGACATGAGGATGTAGATACAAGCAGTATCCATTTACAGATACGTTCCGTCTCGGTCTATATACCCATTCCCATGGTTGTTGACATGAGGATGTAGATACAAGCAGTATCCATTTACAGATACCCATTCCCATGGTTGTTGACATGAGGATGTTCCGTATCCATTTACAGATACGTTCCGTCTCGGTCTATATACCCATGGTTGTTGACATGAGGATGTAGATACAAGCAGTATCCATTTACAGATACGTTCCGTCTCGGTCTATATACCCATTCCCATGGTTGTTGACATGAGGATGTAGATACAAGCAGTTTCCATTTACAGATACAAGCAGTATCCGTTCCGTCTACAAGCAGTATCCGGTCTATATACCCATTCCCATGGTTGTTGACATGAGGATGTAGATACAAGCAGTATCCATTTACAGATACGTTCCGTCTCGGTCTATATACCCATTCCCATGGTTGTTGACATGAGGATGATAGTTTCCATTTACAATACGTTCCGTCTCGGTCTATATACCCATTCCATGGTTTTGACATGAGGATGTAGATACAAGCAGTATCCATTTACAGTCTCGGTCTATATACCCATTCCCATGGTTGTTGACATGAGGATGTAGATTTACAAGCAGTATCCATTTACAGATACGTTCCGTCTCGGTCTATATACCCATTCCCATGGTTGTTGACATGAGGATGTAGATACAAGCAGTATCCATTTACAGATACGTTCCGTCTCGGTCTATATACCCATTCCCATGGTTGTTGACATGAGGATGTAGATACAAGCAGTATCCATTTACAGATACGTTCCGTCTCGGTCTATATACCCATTCCCATGGTTGTTGACATGAGGATGTAGATACAAGCAGTATCCATTTACAGATACGTTCCGTCTCGGTCTATATACCCATTCCCATGGTTGTTGACATGAGGATGTAGATACAAGCAGTATCCATTTACAGATACGTTCCGTCTCGGTCTATATACCCATTCCCATGGTTGTTGACATGAGGATGTAGATACAAGCAGTATCCATTTACAGATACGTTCCGTCTCGGTCTATATACCCATTCCCATGGTTGTTGACATGAGGATGTAGATACAAGCAGTATCCATTTACAGATACGTTCCGGTCTATATACCCATTCTGACGGTCTACATATACCCATTCCCATGGTTGTTGACATGAGGATGTAGATACAAGCAGTATCCATTTACAGATACGTTCCGTCTCGGTCTATATACCCATTCCCATGGTTGTTGACATGAGGATGTAGATACAAGCAGTATCCATTTACAGATACGTATCCATTTCCGTCTCGGTCTATATACCCATTCCCATGGTTGTTGACATGAGGATGTAGATACAAGCAGTATCCATTTACAGATACGTTCCGTCTCGGTCTATATACCCATTCCCATGGTTGTTTCCCATGGTCTATATACCCATTTGGTTGTTGACATGAGGATGTAGATACAAGCAGTATCCATTTACAGATACGTTCCGTCTCGGTCTATATACCCATTCCCATGGTTGTTGACATGAGGATGTAGATACAAGCAGTATCCATTTACAGATACGTTCCGTCTCGGTCTATATACCCATTCCCATGGTTGTTGACATGAGGATGTAGATACAAGCAGTATCCATTTACAGATACGTTCCGTCTCGGTCTATATACCCATTCCCATGGTTGTTGACATGAGGATGTAGATACAAGCAGTATCCATTTACAGATACGTTCCGTCTCGGTCTATATACCCATTCCCATGGTTGTTGACATGAGGATGTACATGATACATTCTTCACCTCTTATCAACCTGCCGCTGCAGCACTTCCTCTATTATACAACTGACTTCTACCTAGCAACCAATCAGCTGGGCTGTAGATGTCCACTAGCCATCCCACATCAAATCATGACAAATCACATTACGCCTGGCTGGTCCCCATTGGGGTCAAGCCCCACCCCCCGATCTGCTGAGTTGGAAAAGCCCCCACGGTCCCACTCCACCCCTCGGTTTCCTGTCCTCTCCTAAGGATCAGATCTTTATCACACTTTAGGGCCATATCTACAAAGCATTTACACTAGTATTCTCAAGTTTGGGATAGTTAAAGCATCATGGATCCTCTATCCAATTGCATTAGATGGCACCCTATTCAGTATATTAAATGTATATAGTGCACACATTCTGCCCAGAAACCAAAAGTAGTACACTGTATTGGGAACAGGGTGCCATTTCAGACACATCCGTTGTGGTGAGCAGTCCCAACCAGGAGAGACAAAAGTGTGATGTGACTATGGTGGCTACTGGCTATGCTCTTATCCATCCATCCATCCAGAGAGACAGAGGCCGGGCCAGTGGACCTTTATGCTGACGTATGTATTTATAGTTTGTAAGAAGCTAAGAGGATTTGGCATTACATCACTGGCCCCCCAATCATAAAGCTGAGAGGGAGAATGAAAGAGGGACAGTGCAAAGCTGGCCTGGGCAGAGGACGGAAGGAAAGGTGGGTGTTGGTGGCAAAATAGGGACAACAGCTGGGGTGCGTGGGCATCGAGATGAAAAGTAAAACAGAATTCTACTTCTCGTGGGCTAACTTATTAGGTACACAGCGTTGCTATTGGGACATGGACATGCGGCATACGTCCATTGCATACATTTCAATGTAAACCTGAAATGAGCATCCATGTAGTGTTCATACTTGCATTCTAGCGCCCTCTGTAAACACAACGCAGTGGCCCAAATCTATTTTAGGTAGCCCTATACTTGTGAAGTAGGTTTTCCTGGGCCTGGGGATGACTGACCCATTTGCTTATCCCCTCTGTCCTGCAGAGGCTCAAGTCAGGCTAAGAGACCCATTTTTACTGGCCTGACTGTCAGAGCAGTGGTTGACGTATTTGGAAGTGACACGGTGATGTCTGTATGTGCGTTACGACTGCTGACGCAGGGCGGTGTGAGACGAGGGTCTACACGGTTGTGTTTGTTAATGGTTTCTGGGATTTGCTGCGCTAAAACTAACAACCGTGTGCCAGCGAGCAAAATCAACAGGGACAGACACTTTTCACCATATAACCAGTCTGCTCCTATGCAGCCTGTCTGGAGAGGACTAACTCTCCTAGGACAGCAACCTGCATCAGAGAGCCCCAAGGTTGTTTCCTGTTTCGCTTTCCTGTTGTCCTAAGGGTGCACTTGTTCACTCCACTTTATGGAAAGAAAGGAACGGTAGAAGAAATATGGTGTAAACTCATGTGTTTACACTAATCTAATGCATTAAGGAGTGCACACTTAAGGGTAAAGATTTGGAACCAATGTCAAGAGTCACACCCCTCAAACCCTATGACAACCCTGTTGGTCAGCTGTAGTCTGTGTAGTGTAGCCGACCGATCCAGAGGAAATTAAGGTAGCCAGCCACTCACCAGAGTCGAAGCAGAAGTCCTGGGGCTCCTGCTTGATGGCCATGGGGTGGAAGGCAGCCTGAGGGGGGGCCATGGAGGGGACACCCTGCTCTGTGTAGCGAGGGTCCAGCAGCTCCTGCTTGAAGCCGTGTTGAGGCACGGGACCAGGGACCAGGGGCTCAGACATCTGGCGGTGGTAGGGGGGCCTCCCGTCCCTGGGTAGGGCACTGTGGCCGGGGGCCTGCGGTTGGGCTAGGAACTGAGGGTGAGTCCGGCTCTCAGAGGGAGGGAAGGGTAGACATGGCTCCGACATTTGCCTCTGGAACCTGGGGTGGAGGAAGACATGGGAGAAGGTGGGTGGAAGGTTATTATTAATGAAAACTGTGGCTATAAACAAATGTTTTAACAGAAATTAATTTAAAGTTCATTACACTCTTATACTACTGATGGCTATGAAAACTGTAGCTCAAAAACATTTCAGATTTAAAGAGAATGGAATCTTGATAAACTGTTTAAATATATAAGGCATACATTTACAGTAAATGTGAGTTAGTCTTCGACCATTGAGGAACTACTAAGCGTCCAGCTTAAGACCAAAACGCAACGCACACGCCACTCAGGAACCAAATGTACTCAGTGCAACCAAGCCTGCGAATACAAGCTGTAAATGAGATGGGGGCAGGTATCAATAGCTAGCAGGTATAAAAGATCCTCCGGTGACCGTAAGATAGAGACTAGGCCAATGGCTTCTGGCTACACAAAGATTGCATATTACTGGCTGGTGATGACATGCCCGGCGTTCCAACACATCCCACCAGGAGTCCTGTCACAGGTGGGGGTGACGGAGCGGTGGGTTGTTCCCACGGGGGTTCCCACACTGCCAGCACATTTCACTCCTCAATATAGGGGACCTTCCACACCCCTCCTAAAGGCAGCATTAGTCACAAAGCCTGATCCTCTCCACTGGTCTTAATGTGTTTTTGCACGGTGTGTCTCAGAACGCAATGGAAACGCGAACGCCTGTCTTATTGAGATGGCTGTTTACATTTAGAGAGGTCAACCTAGGGTCAGGAGTTTTCTATACAGACAGGCTCATTAGTTAGGATGTTAGTAAACACCTGGATGGAGTTTTTCACCTGTTCAGCAATGTTGGATGTTAAACTCCATATTTGCATAAACTCCTATACCAGTAAGCCTCAGGCTCTCTCATGATTAACTCCTATACCAGTAAGCCTCAAGCTCTCTCATGATTAGCTCCTATACCAGTAAGCCTCAGGCTCTCTCATGATTAACTCCTATACCAGTAAGCCTCAGGCTCTCTCATGATTAACTCCTATACCAGTAAGCCTCAGGCTCTCTCATGATTAACTCCTATACCAGTAAGCCTCAGGCTCTCTCATGATTAACTCCTATACCAGTAAGCCTCAGGCTCTCTCATGATTAACTCCTATACCAGTAAGCCTCAGGCTCTCTCATGATTAACTCCTATACCAGTAAGCCTCAGGCTCTCTCATGATTAACTCCTATACCAGTAAGCCTCAGGCTCTCTCATGATTAACTCCTATACCAGTAAGCCTCAGGCTCTCTCATGATTAACTCCTATACCAGTAAGCATGGCAGGATAGGACCAATCACCTGTGCTCAGGGCTGTAGTTACCATCCTGACTGAGGAGTGAGGGGGGGCAGGGCACTGCATAGGGTGGGCTCTGGAGGGGGAGTGGCCTTTGCTGGTTGTGGGCTGGGCCAACTGCTTGGTTGTCAGGCTGCAGGGGGTGTGGCCCTTGCGCTTGGTTCCGATAGGGTATTTGATGAGGGGAAGGAGTCTGCTGGCTGACTGGGTGTGTCCTTGGGGTGTTGGTAGAGCTGCATGGTGACACGGGTGTAGAGGGAGGGGTCAATGGCTTATAGGCCCCACTGGGTCTCCTCTCATAGGCACTGTGGAGGGAGACAGAAGCCGGTCAGACGGAAGGCTTGTGTCAGCATGGTCAGAATACTTGTCTCTTGTTGGTGTGGTGAAAGGTAACATAAAGTGTGTGTGTGTGTGTGTGTGTGTGTGTGTGTGTGTGTGTGTGTATAACGGTCCATACCTGTCGCTGTAAAAGCACTTCTCTCCATACGGCATGGGACTCCTTTCCTGGTTACAAGGACACATCTCTTTGGAGGGACTCAGTTCCCGTTTAATCTTGGATGGTGGGGGGCCATGAAACATTACTGAGAAGAGTGAGGGGCAACACAATAGAAACACTTTTAGCGCTACTTAAATCAACCTAGAAAACAAGTCAGAGGTTATTCAATATCCTAAAAAAAAAACATTTTTTTTTGGGGGGGGAACAAGACTATCAATCAGCGCTGTGAGCCACTTTACCCCGTCCCGTCCCAACCCCGTCCCGTCCCAACCCCGTCCCGTCCCAACCCCGGTTGGCAGCCCAATAGAGAACTTCCATCCATCCATCCATCAGTATCATACTATCATCACCATCCTCTCCCATCAGATGTCCATTACGGACACAGGTTCCCTCCCAAATGGCACCCATAGGGCTCTGGCCAAAAGGTTAGCACTATATGGAATAGGGGGAGCCCTGGTCATTACCCATGAATCAGTGTGGCCGTAATTCAATCATTCTCCTCTCTAACCATTAGATCTCCAGTCGGCTCCCATTTCCCGCACCACATAATGGGCCAGTGAAACCGGATGCGCAGGCGAGAAGCGTAACAGGAGCTGGATACGTCACCCTAACTGATGGACCAGGGAAGGGAGGGGTGACAGGGAACCAATAGGCATGTGAGCAGAGCTCCCTGCTCATGCATACTATAAAAGCTCAGAGCAGGACCACATGCAGTACTGCCTCAGATGGAACACATGAAAGCGAGAGAAAATGGATGAAGAATGGGAAATGAAGGCAGAGCTAATAAGCAGTCTTTCCTCCCCACTCCCCTAGACAGGGGTCGCGATGATTGGAGGGCAAGGTTCAGTACAGGAGTGTGTGTGGAGGACATTGTCTGCCATGCAGGGCTGGTGAATAGAGAGCCTGGCCCGTTTGGCTATGGGGTCGCTGCTACACTATCCTGCACACTTACACATGCACCCAAACGGCTAGGTCAAGAACTATACTGCACAGAGACCTCACAAGCCCTACTACACCCCCCAGCATGGGGCCCACTGTCTAAACACGCATGACAGCAGCAACCTTAATAATGTATTGCAGCACCTCAGCAGTCATTTACAGTATGCTAGGCTACCATTCAGATCGGGGTCCAAAACAGCAACAAAGACAGATGCCAGCAACCACACCCTGTCTCTGATGCCACATCAGACAAAAACAAACTGTAAAAGGGGAGAGGGGGGGGGGGGAATCATAAAACACTCCACTGAACATGACTCAAATATTTCCCTTGGATGCCATATAAAAGGCTCTGTGCACTGCTGACAAATGGGGGAGGTGAAGCTGTACAGTCAGAGAGGGGGAGGGAGAAGGGCTGTGTGGACTGGGACTCTATTGGATACTCCCACCCGCAGGAATCCATCCCACTCTAGAGGCTGGATTTGAGTGCATGAAAGTGTGAAATCAGATTATGAGCTTGGCTCATGTGATGCCCCACGCCAATCGCCTGATTAAACCCAAAATGGGAGGAGGGGAAAGTCTCTCCAGAGTAAAGAAGGATGTTTTAGGGTAAGAAGAATGGCGTCAAGCCCTGGCAGGATGAAAGCCCTCTAAGGATGGTGTGTGAGTGAGAGTGAGTGAGCCCAGGAGAATGAGAGAGAGAGAGTGATCATCAGGGTTTGTCATCTTAAACATTCTGAACCCAGTCAATGGAGCAGAGTAAAGACACAGAATGAACTAAGTTAACATTTCTATGGGCAAATGGCTCCTTCAGTGAAGCTCGGTTTAATCATGAAGGCCTAGGTCTTTCAGACAAGCACAGCAGAAGTCCCAAGATCAGATCTTCCTACATTGTGTGCGTCAGGGAACTTGACACCTCTCTATCCCAGCCTGGTATAAATAATACAGCTCAGGTACTCACAGCTATCCGACTGAAAATCCGGGACAAACTGTTCATCATCAGGCACCTGGGCTGTGGAGGGAGAAGAGAGAGTGTTAAACAAGTGGATACTAATTGGGTTTCCACTGGGTGAACAAACTGTAAATCTCATCTTGAGGTCTTTATTCAAAAGGAACCAAAGCTATTTTGTTCAATCCACGTAAAAAATTTACATTGGGAAATACTTAGGAACTTTGTTAAAATCCCAAGACAATGGAAGAGTAATACCACTCTTGCAGTGGTTCAAGGGTAGAAAATACCTGTTAAGATTTGCCAGTTAATTTAGGGTGCGACAATTTAAAAAAAAGTGAACGCTGAAAGAAATGTTGTAGTTAAATTCAAGGACTCTTAGGTCAGCATAGTTGCTTATTTATGGAACTTCGCTGTAGTTTAATGCACAGAAAAAAAAGTGATGAATATTTCAAATTCTCATTTTAGGTTAATCTGCCCACTTGCTCAATGCATCTCAAAAACCACCTGGGAACACAATTCAATCACCCAAAACATTTTTCTCCATTTGGTCACCCTCTTTCCAAAGAAAATACTTATTTTTCTGCCTGTATTGACGACAGCTACTTCAAGGGGAATTGTATTACTTTTCCAAAGTCGTCACATATGGATGAGATTGAATTAACATAACCAATGTCTACCAGAGGGCAAGCACTGGCGGGTTGTGCTGAGAGCAACAGAATACATAGAAAGAAATTCAGCAGAAAAGGGGAAGCATTCAGTATCAACTCTGTGGTACACTTAAGCAATAAGGCCCGAGGGGGGTGTGTTATATGGCCAATATGCCGAGGTGTCTTATTGCAATTATAAACTGGTTACCAATTACAGCAGTAAAAATGTTGTCTTATACCCGTGGTATATGGTCTGATGTACCACGGCTGTCAGCCAATCAGCATTCAGGGCTTGAACCACCCATTTTATGATTACTAGATAACTCACCTTCTGCAATCCAGATCTCCTGCAACTGACTGAGGTCTTGGAAGAGGTCTGAAACAGAATTGTTTTTATTTTTTAAAACTGAGCCTACAGACCTCTGTTCAAATGTCAGATTGGTAAGTAGAGAGCACTTCAACAATCCACATCACATATGATAGGAATAAAAAGTATGGTTGTGTCGGGTGGCTCATGCTGATGTCAAAGGGTAACGAAGAAGTAGTTGTCCAATTATACCTTCCGTGTCCTGGGCGAGTACTGTGTCTACAAACTTCCTTTTCCTGCTGTCTATGATTGGTCTGCTGTATGGTTCCTCCACATTAGATTTTTGCTGAAATGATGAAAACATAACCAACTTATTAGTTAGAGCTGTTTAGTGTGACTCAGCTGTGTATACATGTAAATATGCCTCTGGTGTGACTCAATTGTCTTGAATGTTACATCACCTCTACTTCTAGTTGGAATGTTGACAAACCTCAATCTATTGCTCTGTTTGAATAGCCACACTAGCAAACCATTGTAGAATACATGACCAATACATTCTGACTCTGTATTGCAAGCAGTATGGAAGTTTGGATATTGGAACAGAGCCAATGATGACGACCATGCTCCTGATTGATAAAGGGAAAGGGGGTATCTAGTCAGTGGTCCAACAAAGTATTCAACTGAAATGTCTTCCGGCATTTAACCCAACCCCTCTGAATCAGAGAGGTGGTTGGGGGGGGGGCTGCCTGCAAGCGACATCCAAGAGAACCATACAAATCGAATAATTAGAATGGGCATTCCCATTGAACGTTCTAGTAATTATATTTCTATGAAGATATGAGGGGCATGCTTACATTGGGTAGGACCAGAAATGGGACTTGCTGGTCGTAGAATCCGTCCATGTTATCCAGGTCTTCAAAGGTTCCCAGAAAAGGGTCTTCGCTTTAAAGCGATATCGCAAAAGTCACTTTATGTACTAACTGTTCAACTGTGGACAAAAACAAAATAGAAAACATATGTTAGTAGTTCAACTCTGCTAGAGTACTCGATCATCCAGTTTCTTTCACAAAAATAGACACTTCACTAGGGTCCTATCAGAACCCATATAACCCACACCGCCACTTGCTCTTGTTGCCCGACACCGTTTCCTATTGCAACAACAGCTCTTCTAACTGAACATGCTGGTTTAGAGCATGTCCTGCATGCACAACTTAAATACACGCTGTAGTTGTGTGACGTATGTAACTCTTACATAAAGCAAAGCCAGCCATCTGTTCAGGCGATTAGGAGACTGCATTCATAATCAGCTATGACTGAGCAGGGGAAACCTTCAAGGATGGGTCTTCAACCCTACACACTGAGGCATTTGACGCCACCGTATTGTATAGAGCACGAGAGTTATTTCATTTTGTTTACTCATTAACGAATTACTGAAGAATATTAGACAACAGAAAATCCTGTCTATAAATAAATCCCAATAGAAACATCTTGTTACAATATACCTCTCCATACTGAGGCAAACTACTTGTTTCATAGTGACCCTTAAATATAAAAGCCTAGCACAGCTTCCATATCCCCTGGGCATAGGGAAGTTACACGCACTCACACATAAAACCCGACAGAAGAAGTGGCAGAGAATGGGCTGGGAATAAAACAAATGGTAAATTCATAACCTTCCATTCCACGTGGATAGCCCTCCCACTCCATACCTCCTTGAGCTTGACACGAGTCACTATACTTCACCCGTTTATTATATTAAATGGATGACTAATAAAGCGATAACTGTCCATTACAGCGACACAGTAGATACACAGACAACTTTAATGATGCATAAAATGGTAGTACAACAGTGGACAAATCAGAGTGTACAACATTACGCATATTTTAAACCAAGTTTTGAAAACAGTGGCGTTGTCAATGGCCACAAATCCAAACTGGCAGGTGATCCGTTTTACCCCCCCCCCCAAATATAATTCAAGTTCCCACATTTGATCATGTAACTTGGTGTAGCCTAAAGGTAACTACAGATTTTTACTCCAGATAATGAGATCTAACCAAAGATTGTTGGTATCCAATTACTGGGAGTTACAGGATAGGTACTGTTTGGTGAAACAGAGAATTTGACCAACCTTAACTTTGCCATACAGGCTTCGTTATGGATTCGGTCAAATATGTATATTCAAAAAATGTCCGTGTCTAGTTGCATGGTGCTTTAGAATTGTTATACATTCTCAGTAATGGATACCAACAATATTTTGTTAAATCATATCTGGAGTAAAAATCGGTAGTTGCCCTATAAAAGCAGCAAGTGGAAAGTTGTAGGCAAACAAAAAAAGACAATAGCCTATATTGCAGACTGCTGATGAAAATCAAGGCTCCTATTGAGAAAACTGATTATGTATTTGAAAACGCTAACGTAATTTATTTCCCCAATGGTGAATGCAAAAAAATGACCCACTAAATATTAGCTAGTTCAAAGCAATTGAATGGGTTGATGAATAACATCCATCCATCCGACCGACCGACCGACCGACCGACACCCCCCCCCCCCCTTCACGGACCCTTAGTTTTTTTTTTTTTTTAATGAAGTGAAACTCGATCCGTGTGAAACACTGAGAAAAAAATAACCTGACCTCCCCCCATTCATAAAATCAGAAAACAGTCTTCCGACTCGGAGATAATATAAATATGTAGACTCAGATAAAGAACGAGCAATACTACACAGCAATTAGTACAAAGCGAGAGAAAATGGTTGCCAAAGTAAATGTTTTCTTGGAGAAAGATGGCGATCCGTTTTCGCCCATGGCAGAGATCTAAATTTGCTGTTGCAGGCGATCGTAAACTTATTGATATTCCATCGCCACAGATGGATATCCAGGCAAAATGACAATTCAGATTTCAGACTACTCACCCTGTGCGCGTTTCAATTCAGTTACAGTATGACAAGAACGAAATATAAAAATCCATACAAAAAAAAGACAAACGTCTCTGTTCAATGATCAATTGACGCGTTCCATCCGACTCACACAACTGACTGAGCTTTTAGATAACGATGGCTTGGTTTTCCCTGGGGCTCGAGTGGTACACAGAGCCACACTCTCATTGGCTCGTCGGCATTGTCATTCTTGCGAGTAACCAATGGGCATTCGAAATTAATTAATTATATTTCAAGTGCTCGAGGACCAATGGAAACGTGGATGGCAAAAGGTGGATCGGTCCTATTATTTGTTTTTAATGAATGGCTGTGTTTCATTCACTTTCATTCACGTTTCGTCACCGCTGTGAGATGTTTAAAGGGCCAGCGGTGTAATAACCTGGTAGGCTAATAACAGACAGTGGAAATCTACAAACCTATGGTTACAGTCTCACTTCAACAAAGTGTTTGTATGTTTTTATCAAAGACAGATAGGCTAGTCATTTTGAAACAGGATCCCCACAAATAGATAGTTTAATCCTGGGAATATTCAATTTACCCGGATGGTGAACGTGGCACAGTTTGTGCACAGCTGCTTTCCTGCTCTAACTGTTCCTTAATTAAGACAAATATACATTCTAGACAGATCATACCCATACTATCAACATAAAAAATGTGTTAACTGACTATAAGTAAATTAGTTTAAATGTATATGATTCAATGCCAAGTGTTATATTTGATTATTGGCAAACCTATATTTCAAGTTGCAACCTATTTCTTTCAACACTCAACTTACTTTCCCCCTTTTGTTTAACCTAATAAAGAAAATAAAGGCAAACTAATATCTATGCAACCCATTTTAAATTTTGTACCAAGTTGACTTTGCACGTTGGAATGACCTATTCATAATTCTTCAATTGGGTTACAGCAATTCAGTTAATTTCCTGTTTATTTCCTGTTAATCAAGAACTGAGTCTGTAATACCAACATGTTTCAAGTAGACCACCATAGACCCTGTGCCCAAGAACACGAAGGTAACCTGCCTAAATGACTACCGACCCGTAGCAATCACGTCTGTAGCCATTAAGTGCTTTGAAAGGCTGGCTCACACCAACACCATTATCCCAGAAACTCTAGACCAACTCCAAATTGCATTCCACCCCAACAGATCCAAAGATGATGCAATCTCTATTGCACTCCACACTGCCCTTTCACACCTGGACAAAAGGAACAACTACAGTTGAAGTCGGGAAATGTACATACACTTAGGTTGGAGTCATTTTAAAACTCATTTTTCAACCACTCCACAAATTTCTTGTTAACAAACTATAGTTTTGGCAAGGACATCTGCTTTGTGCATGAAACAAGTAATTTTTCCAACAATTGTTTACAGACAGATTATTTCACTTATAATTCACTGTTTCACATTTCCAGTGGGTCATAAGTTTACATACATTAAGTTGTCTGTGGCTTTAAACAGCTTGGAAAACTCCAGAAAATGATTTCATGGTTTTAGAAGCTTCTGATAGGCATATTGACATAATTTGAGTCATTTGGAGGTGTACCTGCCTCTGCTTGATATCATGGGAAAATCAAAAGAAATCAGCGAAGACCTCAGAAAAAGAATTGTAGACCTCCACAATTCTGGTTCATCCTTGGTAGCAATTTCCAAACACCTGAAGGTACCACGTTCATCTGTACCAGCAATAGTACGCAAGTATAAAGACAATGGGACCACGCAACTGTCATACCGCTCAGGAAGGAGACGCGTTCTGTCTCCTAGAGATGAACATACTTTGGTGCAAAAAGTGCAAATCAATCCCAGAACAACAGCAAAGGACCATGTGAAGATGCTGGAGGAAACAGGTACAAAAGTATCTATATCCACAGTAAAACTAGTCCTATATCGACATAACTTGAAAGGCCGCTTAGCAAGGAAGAAGCCACTGCTCAAAAACCGTCATAAAATAGCCAGACTACGGTTTCGAAGTGCACATGGGGACATAACCATTGTTATGTTTGGAGGGAAAGGGGGATGCTTGCAAGCCGAAGAACACCATCCTAACCGTGAAGCACAGGGGTGGCAGCATCATGTTGTGGGGGTGCTTTGCTGCAGGAGGGACTGGTGCACTTCACAAAATACATGGCACCATGAGGGAGGAAAATTGTGTGGATATATTGAAGCAACATCTCAAGACATCAGTCGGGAACTTAAAGCTTGGTCGCAAATGGGTCTTCCAAATGGACAATGACCCCCATACTTCCAAAGTTGGCTTAAGGGCAACAAAGTCAAGGTATTGGAGTGGCCATCACCAAGCCCTGACCTCAATCCTATAGATCATTTGTGGGCAGAACTGAAAAAGCATGTGTGAGCGAGGAGGCCTACAAACCTGACTCAGTTACACCTGCTCTGTCAGGAGGAATGGGCCAAAATTCACCCAACTTATTGTGGAAAGCTTGTGGAAGGCTACCCGAAACGTTTGACCCAAGTTAAGCAATTTAAAGGCAATGCTACCAAATACGAATTGAGTGTATGTAAACTTCTGACCCACTGGGAATGTGATGAAAGAAATAAAAGCTGAAATAAATCCTCCTCTCTACTATTATTCTGACATTTCACATTCTTAAAATAAAGTGGTGATCCTAACTGACCTAAGACAGGGAATTCTTACTTGGATTAAATGTCAGGAATTGTGGAAAAACTGAGTTTAAATGTATTTGGCTAAGGTGTATGTAATCTTCCGACTTCAACTGTATGTGAGAATGCTATTCATTGACTACAGCTCAGCGTTTAACGCCATAGTGCCCTCAAAGCTCATCACTAAGCTAAGGACCCTGGGACTAAACACCTCCCTCTGCAACTGATTCCTGGACTTCCTGACAGGCCGCCCCCAGGTGGTAATGGTAGGTAACAACACATATGCCATGCTGATCCTCAACACGGGTGCCCCTCAGGGGTGCGTGCTCAGTCCGCCCCTGTACTCCCTGTTGACTCATGACTGCACAGCCAGGCACGACTCCAACACCATCATGAAGTTTGCTGATGACACAACAGTGGTAGGCCTGATCACCGACAACAACAAGACAGCCTATAGAGAGGAGATCAGAGACCTGACCGTGTGGTGCCAGGACACCAACCTCTCCCTCAACGTCATCAAGACAAAGGAGATGATTGTGGACTTCAGGAAAAGGAGGACTGAGCACGCCCCCATTCTCATCAACGGGGCTGCAGTGGAGCAGGTTGAGAGCTTCAAGTTCCTTGGTGTCCACATCACCAACAAACTAACATGGTCCAAGCACATAAAGACAGTCGTGAAGAGGGCAAGACAAAACTCATTACCCCTCAGGAGACTGAGGAGACGCACATTGACTATGTACCGGTACCCCCTGTATATAGCTTCACTATTGTTCTTTGACTGCTGCTCTGTAATTATTTGTTAGTTTTATTTCTTACTTTTTTTGAGGTATTTTCTTAAAACTGTATTGTTGGTTAAGGGCTTGTAAGTAAGCATTTCACTGTAAGGTCTACACCTGTTGTATTCAGCGCATTTGACACATTTGATTTGATTTGATTTGTCAATGAAAACCTTTCCAGGTACATTAGTATCACACTACATACACATATATCATTTAAGGTTCAGTGCTGGCAGGGAACATATAATCATAAAAAAAGAATAACACATTACCTGGAATGACATTCACTCTCACGGGTGGCCAGAAAGGACAAACTGTAAATGTTCTGTCCTGTTTGAAAATGTACTTGTTCCACTCTCATGTTATAATTTTAAACAGTATAAACCCAGAAGGGAGCTACTTGAACCCTGTGTGTGTGTGTGTGTACCTGTGTGCATGCTTGCGTACATGTACGCTTGTGTGTGTGTCTGTGCACATATGTGTGTATGTGACGTGGTGGTAGGATTAGTGTCTAAGGGACAGGGGTCACAGTAGTAAACCCTTGTCATTACCACCAAAGCCACTAAATTGGGAGTTCTGTACATAAACTTAAACCCTCCCTTTAAAAACGTCAATGAGAAATATCCATGGAAATGTGAATAGTAGGAATAGATAAATACATGGATAGTGGATTCTTTGTTGCCTGGCCCCTAAGGTCTCAGGAGAAGAGGTCAATTTACAGTAGATGGCCTTTTTATTATTGGCCTGCTATGGTGAAACCCCTTCTGAAGAAAAGTAATCTGGATTCTTCAGCTCTTAACAATTTTTGGCCAATCTCCAACCTTCCATTCTTAAGCAAAATTCTGGAGAAATTCCAATCTGGTTTTCGTGCCCACCACAGCACAGAGACAGCCTTGGTTAAAAGGTAAATGATCTTAAAGCAAACACAGGTGGCAAACAGCTCTCTGTCCTTGTACTCTTAGATTTAAGTGCTATGTTCGACACTGTTGACCATGATGGTTGGTTTTCCAAGATAGCGTAGCAGTCGGACATGTGTTTGTCTTTGTCTTATCCCGTGTCTTATTCCGTGTAAATAGCATTTTTTCGTATATATTTTAATCTCACTTTCTATCTACGAGCTAAATATGCTTTCTTGTCTTTTATCAATGGCGGTTATGATATCCTTTAGGACCTTGAGCATGGCTGAGGTGCACCCATGACAACCTCGGAAACCAGGTTGCTGGCCAAGGCTTTTGACTCTGTCAATCACCGTATTCTTAACGGCAGACTCAAAAGCCTTGGTTTCTCAAATGACTGCCTTGCCTGGTTCACCAGCTACTTCTCAGATAGAGATCAGTGTGTCAAAATGGAGGGCCTGTTGTCCGGACCTCTGGCAGTCTCTATTTTCTCTGTATATATCAATGATGTCGCTCTTGCTGCTGTTGATTCTCTGATCCACCTCTACGCAGACGACATCATTCTGTAAACTTCTGGTCATTCTTTGGATACTGTGTTATTAAAGGGATCCGATCCCGTTACCGGGATCAAGATCGACAACATCCGGTGAAGTTGGAGCGCGTCAAATTCAAATGACAAAATAGTAATATTAAACATTCATGGACATGCAAGTGTCCTACATCATTTAAAAGCTTAACTTCTTGGCTTTACGGCGAAAGCATACCATACGATTGATTATCTGAGGACAGTGCCCAATATCAAAATAGTTTTTCAAACTAGCCCAGGCGTCACAAAAATCACAAATAGTGATTAAATAAATCACTTACCTTTGAAGATCTTCCTCTGTTTGCAAATTGAAGGGTCCCAGCTACACATTGAGTGGTCGTTTTGTTTGATGAAGTCCTTCTTTAGATCCAAAAAAGTCTGTTTATGTGGCGCCATCGATTTCAGTAATCCATTTGTTCAACATGCATACAAAAAAATCCAAAAAGTTACTGGTAAAGTTCGTCCAAACAAGTCAAACGATGTTTCTAATTAATCCTCAGGTACTCTAATATCTAATAAATGATCAAATTTAAGACGGAGAATAGTATGTTAAATAGGGAAGATAAATAATGAAGAGCGTGCAACTCATTCACGTGCGCAACAAGAGTACTAGGGACACCTTGGAAAAACTTCAACTACTTGTTAATCTTTCAAGAAATAAGCCTGAAACCCTTTCTAAAGACTGTTGACATCTAGTGGAAGCCATAGGAACTGCAATCTGGGTCCTTTTTATTTGTATATCCCATAGGCTAGAATTGAAATGGCCTGTGACCTCAAGAAAAAATATTCCAGATGGATTTTCCTCCGGTTTCCGCCTGACATATCAGTTTTGTTATACTCACAGACATGATTTTAACAGTTTTAGAAACTTCAGAATGTTTTATATCCAATGCTACCAACTATATGCGTATCCTAGCTTCTGGGCCTGACGTCAGTCATCCGAACTTCCCAAACACTGCCCCCTAGCCCTAAGAAACCTCCAGACGAGCTTCAACGCCTTACAACACTCCCTCCGTGGCCTCCAAATGCTCTTAAATGCTAGTAAAACTAGATGCATGCTCTTCAACCGATCGCTGCCCACACTGTCCACACGACTAGCATCACTACTCTGGACGGTTCTGACTTAGAATATGTGGAATGCTATAAATACCTAGGTGTCTGGTTAGACTGTAAACTCTCCTTCCAGACTCACATTAAGCATCCCCAATCCAAAATTAAATCTAGAATCGGCTTCCTATTTCGCAACAAAGCCTCCATCACTCATGCTGCCAAACATACCCTCGTAAAACTGACTATCCTACCGATCCTTGACTTCGGCGATGTCATTTACAAAATAGCCTCCAACACTCTACTCAGCGAATTGGATGTAGTCTATCACAGTGCCGTCTGTTTTGTCACCATAGCCCCATATACTTCCCACCACTGTGACCTGTACGCTCTCGTTGGCTGGCCCTTGCTTCACATTCTTCGCCAGACCCACTGGCTCCAGGTCATCTATAAGTCTTTACTAGGTAAAGCTCCGCCTTATCTCAGCTCACTGGTCACCACAGCAACACCCACCCGTAACACGCACTCCAGCAGGTATATTTCACTGGTCACCCCCAAAGCCAACTTCTCCTTTGGCCACCTTTCCTTCCAGTTCTCTGCTGCCAATGACTGGAACAAATTGCAAAAATCTCCCTTACTAACTTTAACCATCAGCTGTCAGAGCAGCTTACCGATCACTGCACCTGTACACAGCCCACCCGTAAATAGCCCACCCAACTACCTCATCCCCATATTGTTATTTATTTTTGCTCTTTTGCTCCCCAGTATATCTACTTGCACATCATCATCTGCACATCTATCACTCCAGTGTTAATGCTAAATTGTAATTATTTCCCCACTATGGCCTTTTTATTGCCTTACCTCCCTAATCTTACTACATTTGCACACACTGTATATAGATTTTTCTATTGTGTTATTGACTGTATGTTTGTTTATCCCATGTGTAACTCTGTGTTGTTTTTGTCGCACTGCTTTGCTTTATCTTGGCCAGGTCACAGTTGTAAATGAGAACTTGTTTTCAACTGGCCTACCTGGTTAAATACAGGTGATATAAAAACATTTTTTAAACCTCCTTCTGGATAGACTGGAGAGGTGGGTTGGCCTCTCCGGTCCAGTTCTAAATTGGTTTAGGACCTATTTAACAGGTCAATAATTATTTTTTCACCCTTGGTGAACATAATGTTATGCAGGTGAGTGAGGACCCAAAAGCGATTTAACAGAAACAGAGTCTGTTAATGTCCAAACAGGGAAAACATAAATCCTCAATCTTTACAGGAGATGTCCAAACAGGGAAAACATGAATCCTCTATCTTTACAGGAGAGTCCCCCTTCTAGTAGTAGAGGAGAATAGCAGGGCTAGCGGCAACAGACTGCTGGTCCCTCCGGGTAGGCGCGGACCGTAGAGGACAGAGACACCTGCTCACACGCAGCATCTGATGAAGAGGCAGATTACGACAGGACGGGACAAGGGCAAAGCAAACAAGAATCCGACAAGGACAGAAGCAGAAACAGAGAGAGAAATAGAGACTTAATCAGAGGGCAAAAGAGGGGACAGGTGTGAGAGAGTAAACGAGGTCGTTAGGAGAATGAGGAACAGCTGGGAGCAGGAACGGAACGATAGAGAGAGAGAGAGAGAGAGAGAGAAAGTAACCTAATACGACCAGCAGGGGGAAACGAAGAGAAGAGAAAGCACAGGGACAAGACATAACATGACAATACATGACACATAATGCAGAGAAAATACACATTACATGTGGCGTTCCACAAGGTTAGATTTTGAGTCCGGTACTGTTCAGTTTATATAAACTCAGCAAAAAAAAGAAACGTCCTCTCACTGTCAACTGCGTTTATTTTCAGCAAACTTAACATGTGTAAATATTTGTATGAACATAACAAGATTCAACAACTGAGACATAAACTGAACAAGTTCCACAGACATGTGACTCACAGAAATGGAACAATGTTCCCCTGAATAAAGGGGGGAGGAGTCAAGTAACAGTCAGTATCTGGTGTGGCTACCAGCTGCATTAAGTACTGCAGTGCATCTCCTCCTCATGGACTGCACCAGATTTGCCAGTTCCACCAAGGCACCTGCAAGTTCCTGGACATTTCTGGGGGAATGGCCCAAGCCCTCACCCTGACGTGCTCAATGGGATTGAGATCCGGGCTCTTCGCTGGCCATGGCAGAACACTGACATTCCTGTCTTGCAGGAAATCACACACAGAACGAGCAGTATGGCTGTTGGCATTGTCAGGCTGGAGGGTCATGTCAAGATAAGCCTGCAGGAAGGCTACCACATGAGGGAGGAGGATGCCTTCCCTGTAACGCACAGCGTTGAGATTGCATGCAATGACAACAAGCTTTGTCCGATGATGCTGTGACATACTGCCCAAGACCATGACAGACCTTCCGCCTCCAAATCGAGAGTACAGGCCTTGGTGTAACGCTCATTCCTTCAACGATAAACGCAAATCCGCTCATCACCCCTGGTGAGACAAAACCGCGACTCGTCAGTGAAGAGCACTTTTTGCCAGTCCGGTCTGGTCCAGCGATGGTGGGTTTGTGCCCATAGGCGACGTTGTTGCCGGTGATGTCTGGTGAGGACCTGCCTTACTACAAGAGGCCTACAAGCCCTCAGTTCAGCCTCTCTCAGCCTATTGCGGACAGTCTGAGCACTGATGGAGGGATTGTGTGTTCCTGGTGTAACTCAGGCAGTTGTTGTTGTCATCCTGTGCCTGTCCCGCAGGTGTGATGATCAGATGTACCAATCCTGTGCAGGTGTTGTGACATGTGGTCTGCCACTGCGAGGACGATCAGCTGTCCATCCTGTCTTCCTGTAGCGCTGTCTTAGGCGTCTCACAGTACGGACATTGCAATTTAGTGCCCTGGCTACATCTACAGTCCTCATGCCTCCTTGCAGCATGCCTAAGGCACATTAAAGCAAATGAGCAGGGACCCTGGGCATCTTTCTTTTGGTGTTTTTCAGTCGGTAGAAAGGCCTCTTTAGTGTCCTAAGTTTTCATAACTGTGACCTTAATTGCCTACCGTCTGTAAGCTGTTAGTGTCTTAACGACCGTTCCACAGGTGCATGTTCATTATTTGTTTATGGTTCGTTGAACAAGCATGGGAAACAGTGTTTAAACCCTTTACAATGAAGATCTGTGAAGTTATTTGGATTTTTATGAATTATCTTTGAAAGACAGGGTCCTGAAAAAAGGATGTTTCTTTTTTTGCTGAGTTTGTGTTACCCCTTGGCAGCGTTATCAGAAAGCACAGCATTGATTTTCACTGCTACGCAGACGACACGCACCTTTACATTTCTGTGTTACGAAAGTATTTTAGCTCCATGGATAAACTATTGCACTGAATTAATGATTTCAATACTTGGATGGCTCACAACTTGCTCCAGCTAAATCAAGACAAGACCTAGATACTTATTGTTAGAGCCAAAGCACAGAGAGAGAATTTAGCCACCAAATTTTAATTCACGGGCAATAAAGATAAATCACCAGGTAAAAAAACCTAAGTGTTACTTTAGATTCTGAACTGAATTTCGAATCACACATTCGGAATGTGTCCAAAATAGCTTTTTACCACCTGAGAAACATTACCAAGGTGTGGCCGTTTCTCTCTCAGGTTGATACAGAGAGACTCATCCATGCTTTTAATACAAGTAGGCTTGACTACTGTCATGCTCTCCAGTCTGGTCTACCCAAGAAAGCCACTGGTTAACTGCAAAACATACAGAATGCCTCAGCGTGGGTACTGACCAAGACCAGACGGAGAGCACACATTACACCGGTTTAAAGGTTTCTGCACTGGCTGGCTGTGAGCTTTAGAATACGTTTTAAGATTCTTCTATTGTTTTTTATTTATCTCAATCCACAATTGTGCACCCCAATACATTTCAGACATGCTTTTTAGTTTTGTACCCAGTAGGTCCCTCAGGTCCTCTGGCACTGGCCTTTTAACTATTCCAAAGCCCAGGACCAAGAGGCATGGAGAGGAAGTCTTTAGTTATTATGCCCCCAGCATCTTGAATAGGCAGCCAGAGAACCTGAAGGGGGCCGAAACTGTGGACATATTTAAAAGAGATCTTAAAACACATATTTTTAGCTTTGCTTTTCCTGAGGGTGTTTTTAAGTTTGTGTCATTCTTCTGTTTTTATCTTCTGTTTGCTGTGTACTGTAGTAAATATTTCAGCTTTAATTTTCATCGATTTTAATTGTTTTTTCCTGTAAAGCACATTGCGTTGCATTCCATGTCTGACATTTGCTGTATTAATAAAGCTTGATTTGATTTGATCTGTATGTCCTGTCTCTCTGTTGGTGCGGATGTGGTAGGAGGTGTGTATGTGTGTATCGGGATTGGAGGTAGCAGGGGCATATTGTGTTTCTATTTCTATTCTTTCCTTAAATAAACGCAACACACACAGTGACACGTGCCACATGGCATGCCACAGTTATGCATCCTGCGTGTGTACAAATGCAACCCACTCCTGAAGGACCTCTGTGTCGGAGAGCGTCCGTCTGGAGGAGGCCTGCAGGGAGCAGCATTATTTCCTGTTCCCTGTCCTGGGCCAACCTTATTGGTGTCAGCAGGGACTGGGTCAGCGTGACACAAACAAACCACTAGGATAGCAGATCTCTGCTCCTTATGAACTAATCCAGCTCTTCGTCTTCTCACACACAGACACAAGGTGATGTCCCGTTAACTCCTGCTGGTATACCAGGGATCTGTTTGTGTTTGTTAATTAGGTGCTATTTTAGCCCACAATGAGGAAAAATATAGGAACAACACAGTAACATTCATACAATAAAGTAATGAAAGTATGGAAGCTGCTCTTGAGAAATAGCCTTCACTAAAGCCTTATCAAATCTTGGCTATACCTGGTCCTTTCTACAGGGTCCCTTGTTACGCCCATCTCTCATTCCCCACTCCAGCAAACTAGGTCCCGTCACAGCTGGATCATTATACTGTAGTACCCCTGTAGTACCACTCTCATATCTTAATCATTGAATGTCTTCTTGGCGGTCGTACCAAAGGGAATGCCTGACTGTGAATGTGCTATTTCCAAGATAATGAAAAACTGGCAAAATCAGTGCTGAGGGCAACTGATGCTCCCTGCGACGCTAGACGAGATGCGACTTGTCTTGCCTTGCTATTAATAGCTTCACAAAGTTTGCGTCCCAAGTGACACCCTATTCGCTATGTAGTGCACTACTCTTGACCAGAGCCCTATGGGCATAGGGAATAGGGTGCCATTTGGGACACTTCACAGAGAGATCATTCCTGCCTTATGATCTCAGCGTGGTGAAGAAAAGACTCCCAGCCAAAGGCTCTGTCTCTGTGGGGCTTCCAGTTGTATAATTACACTGTAAAAATTATAACTTTCTTTTAAGGTAACTTCCTGGCAGCCAGTAACCTGTCAGTTACTTTAGTTTAATGGTGTACCTTTTTATATGGTAATGTACAAATGAAATGAAATGTTATTGGTCGCTTACACATATTCTGCAGATGTTATCACAGGTGTAGTGAAATGCTTATGTTTCGTATCTCCAACATTGCAGTAATACCTAACAATACAAAACAATACACGCAAATCCCCAAAATGTTAACAATGGAATTAAGAAATGTCAGAGTGCGGAATATAAAAATATTCAGTACCGGTAAAAAGTTTGGACACACCTACTCATTCAAGGGTTTTTCTTTATTTTTACTATTTTCTACACTGTCAAATAATAGTGAAGACATCAAAACTATGAAATAACACATATGGAATCATGTAGTAACCAAAACATGTTCAACAAATCAAAATATATTTTATATTTGAGATTCTTAAAGTAGACACCCTTTACCTAGATGACAGCTTTGCACACTCTTGGCATTCTCTCAACCAGCTTCATGAGGTAGTCACCTGGAATGCATTTCAATTAACAGGTGTGTGTCACGCCCTGACCTTAGATATCCCTGTTTTTCTATATATTTTGGTTAGGTCAGGGTGTGACTAGAGTGGGTACTCTAGTTTTGATCATCTAGGGTTTTTTGTATTTCTATGATGGCCTGATATGATTCTGTCACGCCCTGGTCGTAATATATTGTGTTTGTCTTCATTTATTTGGTTAGGCCAGGGTGTGACATGGGTTTATTGTGGTGTGTTTTGTCTTGGGGTTTTGTGGGGTGTTGGGTGTGTGGCTTAGTGGGGTTATCTAGCAAAGTCTATGGCTGTCTGGAGTGGTTCTCAATCAGAGGCAGGTGTGTATCGTTGTCTCTGATTGGGAACCATATTTAGGCAGCCATATTCTTTGAGTGTTTTGGTGGGTGATTGTTCCTGTCTTTGTACCAGATAGGGCTGTTTCGGTTTTCACATTTCATTATTTTGTAGTTCATGTATAGTTTTTTTTCCTTCATTAAAATATCATGAATCATCATCACGCTGCATTTTGGTCCGACTCTCCTTCTCCACAAGAAAGCCGTAACAGGTTCCCAATCAGAGACAGCTGTTTATCGATCCTGGCACTAAGTGTACTCACTTTTGAGTTATTTTGAGGGGACAGCAAATTTACACTGTTATACAAGCTGTACACTCACTACTTTACATTGTAGCAAAGTGTCATTTCTTCAGTGTTGTCACATGAAAAGATATACTCATATTTACAAAAATGTGAGGTGTACATATACATATGAGATGAGTAATGTAGGGTATGTAAACATTATATTAAGTGGCATTGTTTAAAGTGGCTAGTGATACATTTTTTACATCAATTTATGCATCAACTCAGACCCTTTACCCAGTACTTTGTGCACCTTTGGCAGCGATTACAGCATTGAGTATTCTTGGGTATGAGCTTGGCACACCAGTATTTTGGGAGTTTCTTCCATTCTTCTCTGCAGATCCTCTCAAGCTCTGTCAGGTTGGATGGGGAGCGTTGCTCCACAACTATTTTCAGGTGTCCAGAGATATTAGATCGGGTGCAAGTCCGGACTCTGGCTGGGCCACTCAAGGACACGAGACTTGTCCCGAAGCAAAGAAGGCTGTCGTGTGCCTTTTCCTGAGGAGGTGCTTCCGTCTGGCCACTCTACCATAAAGGCCTGATTGGTGGAGTGCTGCAGAGATGGTTGTCCTTCTGGAAGGTTCTCCCATCTCCACAAAGTTACACTGCAGCTCTGTCAGAGTGACCATCGAGTTCTTTGTCACCTCCCTGACCAAGGCCCTTCTCCCCCAATTGCTCAGTTTGGCCGGGCGGCCAGTTCTAGGAAGAGTCTTGGTGGTTCCAAACTTCTTCCATTTAAGAATGGTGGAGTCCACCGTGTTCTTGGGGACCTTCAATGCTGCAGATTTTTGTTGTACCCTTCCACAGATCTGTGCCTTGACACAATCCTATCTCGGAGCAACTTCTTTGACCTCATGGCTTGGTTTTTGCTCTGACATGCACTGGCAGCTGTGGGACCTTATATAGACAGGTGTGCCTTTCCAAATCATGTCCAATCAATTGAATTTACCACCAGTGGACTCCAAGTTGTAGAAACATCTCAAGGATGGTCAATGGAAACAGGATGCACCTGAGCTCAATTTCAAGTCTCATAGCAAAGGGTTTGAATATTCATGGGAATAAGGTATTTCTGTTTTTTTTATACATTTGCAAAATTTTCTAAAAACCTGTTTTCGCTTTGTCATTATGGGGTATTGTGTGAAGATTGTTGTGTTAAAAATATATATATATTTTTTTAGAATAACGCTGTAACATAAAATGTGGAAAAAGTCAAGGGGTCTGAATACTGTATTTTCCGAAGGCACTGGACATAGGGCAGCAGTCTCTGAGGTGCAGGGTTGAGTACCGTGTGGTAGACGACTATTAACAGTGACTGAAGTTCAGGGCAGGGTACTTGGCGAAGGCCGGCTAGTGGTGACTATTTAACAGTAATGGCCTGGAGATAAAAGCTGTTTTTCAGTACTTTGGTCCCAGCTTTGTTGCATCTGTACTGTGTCAACTATCTAGATTGTAGAGGGGTGAAAAGGCTGTGTTTCGGATGGCTGAGGTCCTTGATGATATCCTAGGCCTTCCTGTGACACCGGGTGTTATAGATGTCCTGGAGGGCATGCAGTGTGCCCCCAGTGATGCGTTGGGCTGACCAGGCGGTGATACAGCCCGACATAATGCTCTCAATGGTGCATATGTCGAAGTTTGTGAGGGTCTTAGGGGCCAAGCCAAATTTCTTCAGCATCCTGAGGTTGAAGAGGTGCTGTTGCGCCTTCTTCACCACACTGTCTGTGTGGATGGACCATTTCAGGTTGCCAGTGATGTACAAGTCGAGAAACTTGAAGCTTTTCACTGCTGTCGTTTTTTTGTTGATGTTGAAGGAGATATTATTTTCCTGGCACCACGCGGCCAGGGCCCTCACCTCTTCCCTGTAGGCTGTCTTGTCGTTGATGGTAATCAGGCCTACCACTGTTGTGTCGTCTACAAACTTGATGATTGAGTTGGAGATGTGCGTGGCCACTCAGTCATGGGTGAACAGGGAGTACAGGAGGGGGCTGAGCCCACACCACTGTGGGGCCCTGGTGTTGAGGATCAGCGTAGTGTAGGTGTTGTTGCCTATCTTCACCACCTGGGGTCGTCCCGTCAGGAAGTCCAGGACCCAGTTGCAAAAGCCGGGTTCAGACCCAGGGCCCGAGCTGAGTGATAAGCTTGGAGGGTACTATGTTGTTGAAGGCTGAGCTGCAGTCAACGAACTGCATTCTTACAAAGGTATTTCTCTTGTCTAGATGAGATAGGGCAGTGTGTAGTGCGATGGTGATTGCGTCATCCGTGGATCTGTTGGGGCGGTATGCAAATTGTAGTGGGTCTTGGGCGGTGGGTAAGGTGGAGGTGATATGATCCTTAACTAGCCTCTCAAAGCACTTCATGATGACAGAAGTGAGTGGTAAGGGGCGATAGTCATATAATTCAGCTACCTTCGCTTTCTTGGGTACAGGAAAAGTGTCGGACATCTTGAAGGAAGTGGGGACAAACAGACTGCATTGGGGTGAGATTGAATACTGTATGTCCATAAACACTCCAGCCAGCTGGTCTGCACATGCTCTGAGGATGTGGCTAGGGATGCCAGCTGGGCGAAGGTTTTTATCTTGTCTGGGAGCAAGGCATTGGTGTCCGCGACGTGACTGTTTTTCCCTTTATAATCCATGATTGTCTGGAGTCCCTGCCACATACGTCTTGTGTCTGTTGAATTGCGACTCCAATTTGTCTCTGTACTGACGTTTTGCCTGTGTGATTGCCTTACGGAGGAGGGCATAGCTGAACTGTTTGTACTTGTCTATGTTCCCAGTCACCTTGCCGTAGTTACATGTGATGGTTAGCGCTTTCAGTTTTGGGTGAATGCTGTCATCTATCCACGGTTTCTAATCGTCACAATGAGAAAAATATCTTCTAGGCACTTCCTGATATACTCAGCCACCGAATCAATGTATGATGTGTCCGTGTGACCAAAATGTCCCAGTCCGTGTGACCAAAATGTCCCAGTCCGTGTGATCAAAATGTCCCAGTCCGTGTGATCAAAATGTCCCAGTCCGTGTGACCAAAATGTCCCAGTCCGTGTGACCAAAATGTCCCAGTCCGTGTGACCAAAATGTCCCAGTCCGTGTGACCAAAATGTCCCAGTCCGTGTGACCAAAATGTCCCAGTCCGTGTGATCAAAATGTCCCAGTCCGTGTGACCAAAATGTCCCAGTCCGTGTGATCAAAATGTCCCAGTCCGTGTGACCAAAATGTCCCAGTCCGTGTGACCAAAATGTCCCAGTCCGTGTGACCAAAATGTCCCAGTCCGTGTGACCAAAATGTCCCAGTCCGTGTGATCAAAACAATCTTGAAGCATAGATTTCTGAATTTTCAGAGTTCTTACCAAGGGTAACACCACAGGTAACACCACGGGCACTTACAGGTAACTGGGCTCTGGTCAAAAGTAGTGCAATATAACTGGGAATAGGGTGCCATTTAGGACACACCCAGAGAGAGCTCTTCTCTCCCTTTCTGCTCAAACACCTGTCTCTGTAGGAGCCGGTAAATAAGCAATTACACACCGGAGAGAGGAGAGGGCTCTCCATATGTTCATGAATACACTCCTCATGACAAAGACATAGCCCAGCGTTCTTTGCATTAGATTTTATTAGATAGTTTGGGGTTCTCAGCGCAAGTGCCTGTATTTTAGGGATTGACTGAAGGTGAGGGCACAGTATGGGGTTGCTTAGGAATAAACATTAAGTCTTCATGACTCTTTCGAAGGGTGTAAGTGGAAAGTAAACATGTTAAGTTTGGGTATCTTTGGCTCTAGGCCTCATATCTCAGGCATAGGCAAAACTAAGCTGATTTTTATGGTGGGCTGGGACAACCTTTGCGTGCGTGTGTGGGCCCAAAGACCTGAGGGTAAGGAGCATGGCTACAGGGGGTGGGTGGGAAGGACCTGAGGGTAAGGAGTACGGCTAGAGGGGGTGAGTGGGAAGGACCTGAGGGTAAGGAGCATGGCTACAGGGGGAGTGGGAAGGACCTGAGGATAAGGAGTACGGCTAGAGGGGGTGGGTGGGAAGGACCTGAGGGTAATGGGTACGGCTAGAGGGGGTGAGTGGGAAGGACCTGAGGGTAAGGAGCATGGCTACAGGGGGTGGGTGGGAAGGACCTGAGGATAAGGAGTACGGCTAGAGGGGGTGAGTGGGAAGGACCTGAGGGTAAGGAGCATGGCTACAGGGGGTGGGTGGGAAGGACCTGGGGATAAGGAGTATGGCTAGAGGGGGTGGGTGGGAAGGACCTGAGGCTAAGGAGCATGGCTACAGGGGGTGGGTGGGAAGGACCTGAAGGTAAGGAGCATGGCTACAGGGGGTGGGTGGGAAGGACCTGAGGGTAAGGAGTACGGCTAGAGGGGGTGAGTGGGAAGGACCTGAGGGTAAGGAGCATGGCTACAGGGGGTGGGTGGGAAGGACCTGAGGGTAATGGGTACGGCTAGAGGGGGTGGGTGGGAAGGGCCTGATGGTAAGGAGTACGGTAGAGGGGTGGGTGGGAAGGACCTGAAGGTAAGGAGCATGGCTAGAGGGGGTGGGTAGGAAGGACCTGAAGGTAAGGAGCATGGCTAGAGGGGGTGGGTAGGAAGGACCTGAAGGTAAGGAGCATGGCTAGAGGGGTGGGTAGGAAGGACCTGAAGGTAAGGAGCATGGCTAGAGGGGGTGGGTGGGAAGGACCTGAGGGTAATGGGTACGGCTAGAGGGGGTGGGTGGGAAGGACCTGATGGTAAGGAGTATGGCTAGAGGGGGTGGGTGGGAAGGACCTGAAGGTAAGGAGCATGGCTAGAGGGGGTGGGTAGGAAGGACCTGAGGGTAATGGGTACGGCTAGAGGGGGTGGGTAGGAAGGACCTGAAGGTAAGGAGCATGGCTAGAGGGGGTGGGTAGGAAGGACCTGAAGGTAAGGAGCATGGCTACAGGGGGTGGGTAGGAAGGACCTGAAGGTAAGGAGCATGGCTACAGGGGTGGGTAGGAAGGACCTGAAGGTAAGGAGCATGGCTACAGGGGGTGGGTAGGAAGGACCTGAAGGTAAGGAGCATGGCTACAGGAGGTGGGTAGGAAGGACCTGAAGGTAAGGAGCATGGCTAGAGGGGGTGGGTAGGAAGGACCTGAAGGTAAGGAGCATGGCTAGAGGGGTGGGTAGGAAGGACCTGAAGGTAAGGAGCATGGCTAGAGGGGGTGGGTAGGAAGGACCTGAAGGTAAGGAGCATGGCTAGAGGGGTGGGTGGGAAGGACCTGAAGGTAAGGAGCATGGCTACAGGGGGTGGGTAGGAAGGACCTGAAGGTAAGGAGCATGGCTACAGGGGGTGGGTAGGAAGGACCTGAAGGTAAGGAGCATGGCTACAGGGGGTGGGTAGGAAGGACCTGAAGGTAAGGAGCATGGCTAGAGGGGGTGGGTAGGAAGGACCTGAAGGTAAGGAGCATGGCTACAGGGGGTGGGTAGGAAGGACCTGAAGGTAAGGAGCATGGCTAGAGGGGGTGGGTAGGAAGGACCTGAAGGTAAGGAGCATGGCTAGATGGGGTGGGTAGGAAGGACCTGAAGGTAAGGAGCATGGCTAGAGGGGTGGGTGGGAAAGACCTGAAGGTAAGGAGCATGGCTAGAGGGGGTGGGTAGGAAGGACCTGAAGGTAAGGAGCATGGCTACAGGGGTGGGTAGGAAGGACCTGAGGGTAATGGGTACGGCTAGAGGGGTGGGTAGGAAGGACCTGAAGGTAAGGAGCATGGCTAGAGGGGGTGGGTAGGAAGGACCTGAAGGTAAGGAGCATGGCTAGAGGGGTGGGTAGGAAGGACCTGAAGGTAAGGAGCATGGCTAGAGGGGGTGGGTAGGAAGGACCTGAAGGTAAGGAGCATGGCTAGAGGGGTGGGTGGGAAGGACCTGAAGGTAAGGAGCATGGCTACAGGGGGTGGGTAGGAAGGACCTGAAGGTAAGGAGCATGGCTACAGGGGGTGGGTAGGAAGGACCTGAAGGTAAGGAGCATGGCTACAGGGGTGGGTAGGAAGGACCTGAAGGTAAGGAGCATGGCTAGAGGGGGTGGGTAGGAAGGACCTGAAGGTGCATGGCTAGGGGGTGGGTAGGAAGGACCTGAAGGTAAGGAGCATGGCTAGAGGGGGTGGGTAGGAAGGACCTGAAGGTAAGGAGCATGGCTAGATGGGGTGGGTAGGAAGGACCTGAAGGTAAGGAGCATGGCTAGAGGGGGTGGGTGGGAAAGACCTGAAGGTAAGGAGCATGGCTAGAGGGGGTGGGTAGGAAGGACCTGAAGGTAAGGAGCATGGCTAGAGGGGGTGGGTAGGAAGGAGTAGTGTGTCATGGGTGCGGGGGACATGGACCTTCTGCTGTTTGTTCATTCAATCCCATTAAAGTGACATCCTTCTCTCTTCATTCCATCTGACTGAGACAGTGCTATGGGTGTGTTCGTTAGTGTGTCTGCAGCCTATGCATTTCCCACTGTATCTATGTTTCAATATAGATAAAGTAATTTTCGTAATACCTCAGCTTCACAACAGAAGCAAGTTCTTCGAGTTTGACATTGCATTGTTCACAATAAAGATAGAGAATAATATTGGTCTCTGTGATCATGATGAGTGCCCTGTGTTGAAACCTCATTCCTCCTGCCACTCCTTATCATCAACATTTAGTAGTTGTATTTAACCTTCATTTAACTAGGCAAGTCAATTAAGAACAAATTCTTCATTTAAAATGACAGCCTACCCCGGCCAAACCCTCCCCTAACCACGCTGGGCCAATTGTGCACCGCCCTATGGGACTCCCGATCAAAGCCAGTTGTGATACAGCCCAGGATTGAACCTGGGTCTGTAAGGGAAATGCATTCAACTGAAATCTTCCGTCAAGATAGAACTACCAAAGGGGGCGGAGTTGCAGTCTACTGCAGAGAGAGCCTGCAAAGTAATGTCATACTTTCCAGGTCCATACCCAAACAGTTCGAACTACTAATTTTGAAAATTACCCTCTCCAGAAATAAGTCTCTCACTGTTGCCGCCTGCTACCGACCCCCCTCAGCTCCCAGCTGTGCCCTGGACACCATTTGTGAACTGATTGCCCCCATCTAGCTTCAGAGTTTGTTCTGTTAGGTGACCTAAACTGGGATATGCTTAACACCCCGGCAGTCCTACAATGTAAGCTAGATGCCCTCAATCTCACTCAAATCATCAAGGAACCCACCAGGTACAACCCTAACTCTGTAAACAAGGGCACCCTCATAGACGTCATCCTGACCAACTGGCCCTCCAAATACACCTCCGCTGTCTTCAACCAGGATCTCAGCGATCACTGCCTCATTGCCTGTATCCGCCACGGAGCCGCAGTCAAACGACCACCCCTCATCACTGTCAAACGCTCCCTAAAACACTTCTGTGAGCAGGCCTTTCTAATCGACCTGACCCGGGTATCCTGGAAGGACATTGACCTCATCCCGTCAGTTGAGGATGCCTGGTCATTCTTTAAAAGTAACTTCCTCACCATTTTAGATAAGCATGCTCCGTTCAAAAAAATGCAGAACCAAGAACAGATACAGCCCTTGGTTCACTCCAGACCTGACTGCCCTCGACCAGCACAAAAGCATCCTGTGGCGGACTGCAATAGCATCGAATAGCCCCCGTGATATGCAACTGTTCAGGGAAGTCAGGAACCAATACACGCAGTCAGTCAGGAAAGCTAAGGCCAGCTTCTTCAGGCAGAAGTTTGCATCCTGTAGCTCCAACTCCAAAAAGTTCTGGGACACTGTGAAGTCCATGGAGAACAAGAGCACCTCCTCCCAGCTGCCCACTGCACTGAGGCTAGGTAACACGGTCTCCACCGATAAATCCACGATTATCGAAAGCTTCAATAAGCACTTCTCAACGGCTGGCCATGCCTTCCGCCTGGCTACTCCAACCTCGGCCAACAGCTCCGCCCCCCCCCCGCAGCTCCTCGCCCAAGCCTCTCCAGGTTCTCCTTTACCCAAATCCAGATAGCAGATGTTCTGAAAGAGCTGCAAAACCTAGACCCGTACAAATCAGCTGGGCTTGACAATCTGGACCCTCTATTTCTGAAACTATCTGCCGCCATTGTCGCAACCCCTATTACCAGCCTGTTCAACCTCTCTTTCATATCGTCTGAGATCCCCAAGGATTGGGAAAGCTGCCGCAGTCATCCCCCTCTTCAAAGGGGGAGACACCCTGGACCCAAACTGCTATAGACCTATATCCATCCTGCCCTGCCTATCTAAGGTCTTCGAAAGCCAAGTCAACAAACAGGTCACTGACCATCTCGAATCCCACCGTACCTTCTCCGCTGTGCAATCTGGTTTCCGAGCCGGTCACGGGTGCACCTCAGCCACGCTCAAGGTACTAAACGATATCATAACCGCCATCGATAAAAGACAGTACTGTGCAGCCGTCTTCATCGACCTCGCCAAGGCTTTCGACTCTGTCAATCACCATATTCTTATCGGCAGACTCAATAGCCTCGGTTTCTCGGATGACTGCCTTGCCTGGTTCACCAATTACTTTGCAGACAGAGTTCAGTGTGTCAAATCGGAGGGCATGCTGTCCGGTCCTCTGGCAGTCTCTATGGGGGTGCCACAGGGTTCAATTCTCGGGCCGACTCTTTTCTCTGTATATATCAATGATGTTGCTCTTGCTGCGGGCGATTCCCTGATCCACCTCTACGCAGACGACACCATTCTATATACTTTCGGCCCGTCATTGGACAGTGTGCTATCTAACCTCCAAACGAGCTTCAATGCCATACAGCACTCCTTCCGTGGCCTCCAACTGCTCTTAAACGCGAGTAAAACCAAATGCATGCTTTTCAACCGATCGCTGCCTGCACCCGCATGCCCGACTAGCATCACCACCCTGGATGGTTCCGACCTTGAATATGTGGACATCTATAAGTACCTAGGTGTCTGGCTAGACTGCAAACTCTCCTTCCAGACTCACATCAAACATCTCCAATCGAAAATCAAATCAAGAGTCGGCTTTCTATTCCGCAACAAAGCCTCCTTCACTCACGCCGCCAAGCTTACCCTAGTAAAACTGACTATCCTACCGATCCTCGATTTCGGCGATGTCATCTACAAAATGGCTTCCAACACTCTACTCAGCAAACTGGATGCAGTCTATCACAGTGCCATCCGTTTTGTCACTAAAGCACCTTATACCACCCACCACTGCGACTTGTATGCTCTAGTCGGCTGGCCCTCGCTACATATTTGTCGCCAGACCCACTGGCTACAGGTCATCTACAAGTCCATGCTAGGTAAAGCTCTGCCTTATCTCAGTTCACTGGTCACGATGGCAACACCCATCCGTAGCACACGCTCCAGCAGGTGTATCTCACTGATCATCCCTAAAGCCAACACCTCATTTGGCCGCCTTTCGTTCCAGTACTCTGCTGCCTGTGACTGGAACGAACTGCAAAAATCGCTGAAGTTGGAGACTTTTATCTCCCTCACCAACTTCAAACATCAGCTATCCGAGCAGCTAACCGATCGCTGCAGCTGTACATAGTCTATTGGTAAATAGCCCACCCATTTTCACCTACCTCATCCCCATACTGTTTTTATACTGTTTTTTTTATTTATTTATTTACTTTTCTGCTCTTTTGCACACCAATATCTCTACCTGTACATGACCATCTGATCATTTATCACCCTAGTGTTAATCTGCAAAATTGTATTATTCGCCTACCTCCTCATGCCTTTTGCACACATTGTATATAGACTGCCCATTTTTTTTTTCTACTGTGTTATTGACTTGTTAATTGTTTACTCCATGTGTAACTCTGTGTTGTCTGTTCACACTGCTATGCTTTATCTTGGCCAGGTCGCAGTTGCAAATGAGAACTTGTTCTCAACTAGCCTACCTGGTTAAATAAAGGTGAAATAATTTTTTTTTTTTTTTAAATGTGTCAAGGGCATTTAAACCAACCCCTCTGAATCAGAGAGGTGCAGGGGGCTGTGCCTTAATTGACATCCACACCTTCGGCGTTAACAGATTTATACCTTGTCAGCTCGGGGATTCGATCCAGCAACCGAAAGGTCCAACACTCCTACCCACCAGGCTATCTGCTGCTACCTGCCGACGGTAGTGGTGCCTCAAGCACTGAGATGCAGTGCCTTAGACCGCTGGGCCACTCGGAGCTTTTATGTTTTTTAATTATTAAAAAAAAGCTAAACGATGTCTGATTCAATTTAACTCCAATCAATTTAAGTAGAAGACAGAACCAGCTGTGTGTGTGTGTGTGTTGTGTGTGTGTGTGTGTGGCAATGTTGTGGAGAACAGAACTAGCTGTCGCCATTGACGTTGGCTAATGAAGATGCTAATAAATAAATCAAAAATCAAAGAACAAACATCTCATTGGACCATATCACCAAATATAACCCAACAGAGTGCATAGCATATTCATCCTCTTTGTTTATTTGATTATTCTTTTGTCCAACATACAGCTAACAAACACAACGGCGAGGGCAACAAACAGACGATAAACCCAGCTAGGGCAGACGATGAGAATATATGAGAATATCTTATTTTTGTCCAATCACAGGGTTTACTGTCACAGTCTGCCCCTGACCCTCGCCGGGCGCTACAGGCATATGGACAGCTACATACATGCATGCACGCACGCAAACACACACACACACACACACACACACACACACACACACACACACACACACACACACACACACACACACACACATACCACATTGACCCTGAGGGGGTAAACACCACAGAATGGGGCCTCCCCATTCAAGTCAATGATGCCATAATGAGTGGACTGGCAGCCATTTTGAGTGTACCCATGAGTTTACCAATCATATTGCTATGCTATTTCTATGGTATACACAACAGGCCCATGGGTTTAAACATACATGTAGAACATCACACTCGGGAATGATATAGACTGTATGCATGGCTCTAGCTCGACTGCATCTGTCCCGGACACTAGTGTCACTCAATACTGTTAGTTAATCTGTCCAGGCCTAAGAATAGGACGACACCAACAACAGTGACAGCACGATAAACCTCACTGCCTCTGTGAGTCTCGGAAGGTTGACAAGACCAAGGTCAGGAGGGACAGTGGAGACAAGGGGACAATAGTTTCACATGGGGAGGATGGTGATGAGGACCATCTTTGGCTCCATTTCAATTATCCAAACTGGTATACTGCATAAAATGCAGCAATGTATTGGCCATATTCTAAATGACACGCTTGGAGCCCTTTTATGCATCTGGTTGTCTCAATTCAGTGGAAGAGTGTGGATATGTAATGGTGGAAAATTAAACAATCCTAAATGTAATAGACTGTGTATACTATCATCATTATTAGTTTCTTTGATATAGCCCTCCTCTAGGTCACCTCAGAGGCAGAGGCACATCATGATCACCATGTACATGGACACAGACACACACTTATGGCTATAACAGTGGCTGAGGTGCAGTACATAGAAATCCCTGCTGCAACATGGAGGGCGACTCAAATGGCACCCTATTCCCTATAGTCCACTACTTTTGACCAGGGCCCACAAAGTGCTCCGGTCAAAAGTAGTGCACTTAATTGGGAATAGGATGCCATTTAGGATGCAACCACTGTCTGTCAACATGATAATGGATAGCCTCAGTCCATTCCTCCCTGGTGTTTCTATGATGGTCAGAGGCCACATTCAATAGTGGTTGTTGACAACCTGGGCTAAACCAAATCCTCTTAGATGTGGGTGGAGGGGACCCATCCCGATAGGCAGTGATGGTTATGGATCGGGCAGCTGGTTAGTGATGGCAGTGGGTTATTGCAACAGAGACAGAGTTCATTATCATTGTTCTTTTTACTAACTTCTTCTTCGTCAGTGTCCCGTCGTTGTTGTGTCCTGGCAGAAAATGCACTAGAGACACCTTGAGTGTGTTTGTTTGTTAGTTAAGGCTATTGATCATTTTCTGATTGGAGATGAGTGGTGACTGAGTGACACAAACATTGAGGATTAATAGTCTGATAGGTTAGAGTTCTGAGTTCCGTGTCCGCATCCCCCTTCCATCTTCTGACGATGAGTCACAAAATGGCAGCCATAGTGGACATGTCTCCTGGGAAGTCTCTCTCCTTTTGACCTAAGACAAACCAACACTGTCCTGTTCTAGCACAGAATTACCAACATGCTATGCTAGATACCAATGGGGAAACACAACAAATAAACACACAAGGTCATGGGTTTTTAAGCAATGGATAGGTTGGGGGGGTTGAACAGCTAATGTGAACCGACAGCAGGACAGGTCATAGCTTGAAGGAGGGGGTTGCAACAATCAGCGTGGTCTCTCCTCAAGCAGACAGACATTTCTTTATCTCCTTTGTTTCAGCAGGCATGCGGTGGTGTAACTTCAGATAAAATATATAAACAAATATCTATATACACATAATTATAACAGTTCAAATTGAAAATCATTTCCCGTAAATGAAAAGTGATATGTAAACATGCACACGTCTCACTGAGTCACCTCAATCCAGGCTCCATAAAGACTAAAATGAGCCCAGATATCCAATGACCATTGGCCGACAATTCTATGTTATGATAGTAGAGGTGATGTGGTCATTGAAATGTTGCCTGTATGTACTGGTTAGAGGTGTTGCAGGGTCAGACAGACCCTGTGGTCCATAGAGATAAAGTCTACGTCTCAAATGGCACCCTATTCCTATATAGTGCAATACTTTTGATAGGGTTCTGGTCCAAAGTAGTGCACTATATAAGGACTAGGGTGCCATTTGGGACTGTTTTACTTCTACTCCATGGTCATTGGACATGTGGCTCTGTTTTAGTGGGTCCTGGACGTGATAGTCCCGGCTCAGTGTGGTTTTAAAGGGATCTAGGGCCAAAGCCTCGCCCCGTAAGCGGAGCTCAGGGTCAGTCCTAATGGCACCCTATTCCCTATATCAGTGCACTACTTTTGACCAGAGCCCTATGGGGTCAATGAATGCGGCCTGCGAGGGAGATTGGCAGCGTGGACAATGGTGAAATGTCTTGTTTGGGAAGTCCTAGTAGTGGTTTGAAGTTGAACCTGAGCAAGTCATTGTAGCTGATGGTCATTTTTATGCCAAGGTAGGTGAAGTGGCCCTTGGTCATTTTAAAGGGAATTCCATCAAAATTGCACGACATACTGCGTCATTCACTTGTTCAGGTTCGGCTTGTAACCAGAGATCTTGCCGAATTCATATCCCATGTATCTATAACCGTGGGGACTGTACTGTGAGGGTTCGAAGTAAACAACAGAAGTTCACCCGCATACAATGACAGTTTGTGATTTACGCCGGTCAAAAGTAGTGCACTGAATAGGGAATAGAGTGCCATTTGGGACAAACACTCAGTGTTGAATGCTGGCTCACTTCACTCTCACCCCCCTGTGCCATGCACCCTAACCCGTACATCCTACATAGGGCGGTGCACAATTGGTCCAGTGCTTGGCTGGGGTAGGCCGTCATTGTAAATAAGAATTTGTTCTTAACTGACTTGCCTAGTTTAAATAAAGGTTAAAGAAAAAAGAAAAGAAAAATAAATCCTAGTGTACGAGGGTGCTATGGTGCCAGAGGGGATGTTTTGTGTATCAGCACCAGACTGAGTCATTGAAGTGACCTACTAAAGAACACTGATCTATATGTGCTCTTCTATAGTCTCAAATTCTACACTAATAATATATCATTAAAAAACACATTCATGTGCACCACACCTATTTCCACAATATACAAATACTGTGTCTGCACATATATAGTTGGCTACTATTGTTGGGACAGTACTATAAGGGTATATCGTAGTAGCTGCCACCCTATCTCTGCCTCACTGGTGTCTTGCCTGTTCAGCTCTTGCCATTCGGTTTGATTTTAAGAGTGATTTTCAGTTCAGCACATTTGAATTGATAACATATCTTCCTGTTGCCTGAATGGTACGGTCCAGCAACAAACATGAATGGAATTTGCACTCTTGGACAGCGAGCTGATGTTTTCACACCGTAATTAGGAATAGTGCTTCACAGTGTAGATCCTCCTGAAATAGCAGGTTAAATTTAGGTCCAGTCCAAGCTATGGTAAATCAGACCCCTCAGGCCTGGGGCAGTCAGGCTGTTATTCTATCTCTAGCTAGCTGGATCCATTTCAATCTCTAACCCTCTAAAAGTGTCCTCTGGGACATCTGTTGCTGGGTGA